>NC_056745.1:205981126-206156126 GCF_019279795.1 Protopterus annectens
AGGGAGGATAGACTGAACCGTGACCATCCGGAATTTTGTTTAGTTGACAAATTTGTTCAGAATGCTGATATCCAAAACTGGTCTCCAGACCCCTGCCATTTTTGGCACTAAAAAAAATTTTGTGTAAAATCCGGATCCAATTTGCTCTGCTGGGACTCCTTGGATGACTCTTTTTTGAGACAGCATTCTTATCTCTTGAGCTGATGCTTCCCTTTGACTGGGTGGAATGTCGGGAATTTGTCTCGATGACTTTCGGTAAATGTTGAATGGTATGTGGTAATCTCTTGGCTATTATCTTCTGCACCCAAGAATCTGTGGATATTGTTTGCCAAGCTGGGTGGTGCAGAGAGAAATGCCCCCTGACTGCTTCCAGAGGAAAGCAATCGGGCCGCTCTTCAAGAGCACTCATAGACCTGTCCAGAGAAACAATCCCTGGTCCCCTGGCTAAGTGGGCCCCCTTCTGCCCCTGTAGGAGCATCTTGCAGAAGAGTTACCCCCTCTGCCCAGAGGAGAAAACTCACCACGTGCGTCACAGAAAGGATCCTGTTATTTCTTGTGCCACAACTTTCCACTCCTCTGATTCCTAGAGTAGGGATGTTGAGGGGTGGAAAAATGTACGCCCATGGCAGACAGGGTCTTGCCATCCTTTTCACACCTGGCTAACATGTCTTTCACTTTTGGGCCAAAAAGGGAAGAAGCTTCCACTGGAGTGTTAAGAAAGGAAGACTTAAAAGGGTCCGTAAAGTCACAAAGGGGCCCAGGCATGATGTCTCATGACAACACCTGAACCTGCAGCTCTAGCCATCCCTTCGGTAGCATGAGAAATTAACTGCATGGATGATTTGGATATGGATTCCAGGGTCACAAGCTGTGAGGCAACTTTGTCACGTACCTCGTCAGAGACTGCTCCTGCTAAGGTTTCAGAGAGTATTGAGACTAGGTCTCTCTGAAGCCTAGTAAAGTGTGCCAGATAGTTCAAAGGTCGATGAGGCAAATACTTGCTTCCCTAACCTGTCCACTGCCCGAGACTCTCTGTTTGGAGGATGGACAGTCTGGCTCTCCTCTGTGAGCACTTTCCTAGTGGCCACCACCACCACCACAGCGTCTACTGGTAAGCCCTTGGACCAGTGTGGACTTTCCTCAGGAGGGGATAAAATTTTGTCTGGTGTCCATGGGATTGGTTCAATGGTATCAGGACTCTTCCATGCATGGTGCACGAGTTGGACTAGCTCGTCTGCAGGTGTGGTAACCCAGGAAGTAGAGAGTCGAGCACGAAAAGCCTGCAAGAATATGGACTCCGGGGAGACTGAAAACCCACCAAGCCTTCAGAGATGTATCAAGATTTCCAGTACGTCTCCAAAGGAGACATCCTCAAAGGATGACCATGGGGACCGCCTTCCCTTCACTGTAGTCTGTATCTTCGGTGAAGGACTCCTCAGGGGAGTCCACATGCTTCCTCTTGTGTGGTACCTCTTCAGCAGGGGCTTCTGATGAGGTGTGGTAACCCAGGAAGTAGAGAGTCGAGCACGAAAAGCCTGCAAGAATATGGACTCCGGGGAGACTGAAAACCCACCAAGCCTTCAGAGATGTATCAAGATTTCCAGTACGTCTCCAAAGGAGACATCCTCAAAGGATGACCATGGGGACCGCCTTCCCTTCACTGTAGTCTGTATCTTCGGTGAAGGACTCCTCAGGGGAGTCCACATGCTTCCTCTTGTGTGGTACCTCTTCAGCAGGGGCTTCTGATGAGGACTCCAAAGAGGGGGCACCCTGCAGTAAAGGTATCCTAAGGCTCTTGGGCTTGATGTCTTGATGCGGTGGCCTGTGTCAGCTGTGGCTCAGAGGAAGGACATATCTGGTACTCAGACACCGACGGTTTGCCTACAGAGGCAAGGGCCCTCTCCATTGCTTGAAAAGCTGGCCTACCTGAAGAGGGGTGGGAGCCCGGAATAGAGAAGGACAACCTCAGAACCAGGGTCACATCCCACTCCAATGAGCCCACTCACAAGGAAGGAGCCCCAAGGGGACTTGGTACTGTCAGGACTCCCAGAACTGTAGTAGACGGCGCCATGCAAAAAACAGGCATCCTACTAGGGGCCATGGTGCCTGTAGTCCAGTCACAATCCTGAGGATGGCCCAGCTCCAAATGAGCCGAAGACCAAAGGGTCAGCTCCAGAACCATGGTGAGATCCAGCAGTGGAACCAAAGCTGTGTGACCATAAAGAGGTGTTGGTGCTGAGAGCTTCGATTCCTGCAAGAAGGTCAAGTAGGAGAATATGTCAGAGTCCATGGAGATAGACTCCCGACTCTAGATGGGAGGGGAGTGCTGGAAGGTGTTGCAATCCCTCTGGCTGTCAGCAGATGATCCACAAGACGCATCACATCCAATTCAGAGAGGCTCCTAGTTGATTGGGTCGATATCCCCAACAAGGAGTCAGGCCGTTCCAAAAAAGGGTTATACTGTTGCCCAAAGAAAGGATCCACCGTGGATGAGTATCGGGTCCAAGCAGTCTGGCCTATTGGCACTGTGGTCTCAAGACCAGTAACATGTATGGAGAAAGTGTCCAGTGCTTGAGTACTTATTGCTATTGGTGCCGAATAGGGTGGAACAGGCACTGGGGGCATAATTGGTGTCGTACACATTGTCGGTGCCATGGCTGGTGCCAGGGTCACAATTTTTGAAGACGTCACCGAAGTAGAAACCATTAGCTTTGGTACCAAAGACGGCATTGTGGTGGGCAGTTGAGGCCCTGGAGCCGAAGTGGTTGGTGTCAATTTAGGTATTTTCTGTTTAGGTTCATGCTTATCACCAGAGGGTGAGGAAGGAACAGTGTTCTCTCTTCGGAGGGGATGAGCCCTCCGACACAGAAATAGCCTCTGAGAATGGTGTTTTTAGAAGGCCCTTTAGAATTAGTTTGTTCTCTCTCTCATTCATGGTACAAGAGCTGAACCCTTTACAAGTATCACAAGGAGAGTGAACCAAAAGGTGTGGGACACCCAGAAAATAAACACAAGAAAAGTACAGTTTTGTACCTACCATAAATGTAGATGTTCGAAGATCCACATTGCTGCAGTCATAACCTGTGGGTAGTCCGCTGTCCTCGGTCGGCCCGAATACCAAAGTGTTAGGCTGGCGTCGGTCATGGTCGCTTAGATCTGACGTCAGTACGCCGTGGTACTAAAGCGCATGACCGAAGTCATATCCTCAGTCTTTCTTGCCCCAGATGTCAGAAGGCCCTAAAAAGAAAGGCCATAACCAAAAAACAGGAAAACATTCAACCACCCATGTACGAATCATATCCACAACCCAAACCACACAACCACCCCAAACTACAGTGGGGAAGGAGGGAGAGAAAATTGGACTGCAGCAATGTGGATCTTCGAACATCTACATTTATGGTAGGTACAAAACTGTACTATGTTCTTCATCTCACATTGCTGCAGTCATAACCTGTGGGTAGAATCCCAAAGCAAAGGTAAAGGGAGGTTGGCAAAATCATAAAGCATTGGGAGCTACTAACATGCCCTGCAAAACTGCAGTGGCAAACCCAGCCCTAGATTTAGAATAAAGAGGGAGATGATAATGTTTAGAAAAAGTGTGTACTGAACTCCAAGTAGCTGCCTCCAAAATATCTTTAGTAGCTACACCCCTCAGAAAAGCAGTAGAAGTGGCAGTAGCCCTAGTGGAATGAGGTCTGATTCCAGCCGGAATCTCCTTACCGTGATGAGAGTAACAAAAGGCAATACAATGACCGATCCACTTAGAAATAGTTTGTTTAGAAATAGGTTTCCCTGAGAACCCAAAGCAAAAGAAACAAACAACTGCTGAGACTGTCTGAACCCTTTAGTTCTGCTCAAATAATAACGCAACTGCCTGTGAATATCCAGAGAGTGCAAAATCTTTTCCCCTTTATTTTGGGGATCAGCATAAAAATTAGGCAAATGAATAGACTGGTTCAAGGCCACATTTGAGACCACTTTAGGCATGAAAGTAGGATTAGTACGTAAAGAGACCCTGTCCTTATGGAATATTAGGAAGGGTTCAACTGCCATTAGAGCCTGTAATTCAGATACCCTTCTAGCAGACGTAATGGCCAACAAAAAAGCTGTCTTCCAAGACAAAAACTTCAACTCAGCTGTAGCTGCAGGTTCAAAAGGAGATAAAGTGAGTTTCTCCAACACAAAATTGAGATCCCAGGAAGGAGTAGGAGCTCTTTGTGGGGGTCTTATGTTCTTTGCCCCTCTAAGAAATTGCTTGAACAAAGGATGAGAGAATAAAGGTGGGTCACAGTCATAGTGAGCAGAAATGGCTTCAGCATGAACTTTTACAGAGGAGAAAGACAAACCTTTGTCTAGTAATTCCGTAAGATACTGAAGTGAAACACTCAAATTAGGAACTGAAACATCAAAGCACTTTGCTTTGCTCCAAAGAAAAATCTCCTCCATTTATCAGCATAAACCTTCCTTGTACTAGGCCGCCTGGCCTCCAAAATAACATTCAAAACTTGTTGAGGAAGCTGCGACCCTCCAGGGTCTAGAACAGAATATGCCAGGCTGTCAGATACAGGGACTGTATCCTGACATTGATGAAATGATTGCCTGCCTGAGACAAAAGGTGTGGACTTGCTGGCAAAGGCCAAGGAGGCTCCCGTACTAAACTCCTCAGCAGAGGGTACCAGTGCTGACGAGGCCAATCTGGAGCTATAAGAATCATGGAGGGCTTGTCCTGTCTGACCTTCAAGAGCACCTTGGGAAGGAGAGGCAGAGGAGGGAAGGCATAGACGTGAAGATTGTTCCAACCGAACGAAAGAGCATCCACCTTCCAAGCTTTTGGATGAAACATCTTTGTGCAAAACTTTGGTAGCTGGAAATTTAGTGGAGAAGCGAACAGATCTATGTCTGGAGTTCCCCAAAACACTGTCAACTGTCGAAAGACATGAGGATCCAATTTCCACTCGTGGGGATCCACCATCTGTCTGCTCAAAACATCCGCTAAGGAGTTCTGTGCTCCTGGCAGAAGCCTTGCCTGAAGAGTGATGTGCAAACTGAGAGCAGTCTCCCACAAAATCATAGCTTGTCTGCAAAGTGGGTACGAATGGGTTCCCCCTTGCTTGTTGATGTACTACATGACAGTTGTGTTGTCTGTTTGAATCAACACTTGTCCTGGGTGAAGTAGATCCTTGAAAGCCATCAATGCAAATTGGACTGCTAACATCTCCTTCATGTTGATATGTAAATGTTGAAGTCTGGCAGGCCACGTGTCTTGAACCCATTTTCCATTGAGGTGTGCGCCCCAAGCCTTGTCCGAGGCATCTGTCGTTAAGATCTGACTCGCCTCTGGTCGGGTCACAGAGAGTCCCTTGTTTAGGTGACATTCCTGAGCCCACCACAAAAATTCCTTCTGAATGCAAGGTATTATCTGAATGACAGTGTCCAAGTCGTGGCAGTGTTGAGTCCATACACTTTTGAGATACCATTGTAACTTCCTCATATGCAGTTTGGCATTGGGAAGCACCAGAATACAAGATGCCATGAACCCCAAGGCTTGAAGGACTGTCCTTGCAGTCAGCCTGGACAGGAGAGACAATTTTTGGAAGTAAAGGGTAAGATTTCTTTGCTTGTCCGGGGTCAAAAATGCCATCTGAGAGGCTGTATTCAGTGTCACACCCAGAAAGCACATGTCCTGAGAGGGTACTAGACTGGACTTTCTTTCGTTCACAGAATACCCTAGGCACCTTAACACTGCCATAACATACTGAAGATGGTGAAGTAGCTTGTCTTTGTCTTGAGCAAGAATCAGGCAATCGTCCAAATAAGGATAAATTTGTACTCCTCTTAACCGTAAGAAGGCTATCACTGGAGCCAGAACCTTTGTGAACACCCTGGGCGCAGTAGATAAGCCAAAGGGCAATGCAGAGAACTGATAATGTAAAGTCCCAGTCCGAAAACGCAGGAATCTCCTGCAGCTTGGCCTGATAGGAATATGAAGATAAGCCTCCTTGAGATCCAACGTTACCATCCAGTGATCTTTGCCTAGCATAGGTAGAAGTTGTTGCAAAGTCAACATTTTGAATTTTGGAATGTCCAAGTATGTGTTGAGAATAGACAAATCCAGAATTGGCCTCCAAGTGTCTCCTTTCTTTGGTACAAGAAACAGGCGAGAATAAAATCCTAGGCCCACCTCTGATGGAGGGACCTGCTGGATAGCTCCCATTTGAAGAAGTAAAGAAATCTGCTTGTGAGCCTCTGTCTTTTGCTGAGGAGGAACGTCTGGCATGCCTTTGAAAGGGGGCAATGTGTGGAAATAAAACTTGTAGCCTCGGTTTATAATGTCCAACACCCATTTGTCCTGGGTGACTAAAAGCCAATTTTGCCTGAAAAGTGCCAACTTTCCTCCCAGAGGAGCTGCCAGACAGGAAGGATCGGGCAGCTGAAGATGCAGGTCATTGTGTCTGTTTACGAAAGGACTGGCCCCTGCCCTCACCTGTAGACTGTGCAGGGGAACTCCACGTCCTAGGCCTAAAAGAACCCTGTGCATGAGCTCTGCCCCTACCATGTCCAGATCTGCCCCTAGACTGTAAATCAGAAGAAGGGTAAGCCCATCCCTTACTAGGCCAATTTCTGCTAAACTTAGGGGGCTGCACCTGTAAAAAATCTTTAACAGTCTGCATAGACTTAGCTTTGTCCTCCATTTTCTTCAAGACTGACTTCACAGGAGAACCAAACAAAACTTCAGACTGAAGAGGAGCATCCAAAATTCGAGCTTTAACATGCTCTGACAAGTTCTGATCCTTAAGCCAAGCGTGCCTACAAATAACTGACCCAGTGGCAGCCACCCTGGAAGAAGCCTGCAATGCATCAAAACCACATTGCAAAGAATGCTTACCCACCTGATCAGAGGCATGAACCAAATCCTGTAATTCTTTACACTCTATGCCCTCTGCTAAAGCATCCACCTTAGATTTCAATTGACTAAGAAGAAAATTCTGGTACTTCAGCATATGAAACTGGCAATTTAAAGCCCTCATTGCAAGAGTGGAAGAGTTATACACTTTTTTACCCCACCTATCCAGAGCTCTAGAGTCCTTATCCATGGGAACTGGATTCTTCACAACAGAAGCCCTGACACCCTTAGGTCCCTGGCTAATAGTTTCTGGATCAGCCCTAGGGCTCTTATACAAATATTTATGAGCCTCTGGCACCCTGTAATACCTGTCTGGCTTAACCGGGGCAGGAGGCAAAGAGTCTGGATTAAGGGAAGCCTCAGAGAAAACATCCTGTACAACATCCAAAACCGGAGGTATAGCCAAGGGCCTATGTTGTGGTAAAAACAAGAATTCCCTAAGCCTCTTACGGGAATCTGAGAAATCCTGACCTTCCCATTTAAAATGCTCCCTCATAGAATGCAGGGTTTCTGAAAAAGAAAAATCCTCTGGAGGGGAAGCAGAGGGACTAGAATTCTCTGCGTCAGAATCAGAATAAGGGGAAAAATCCTGAATGTCTTCAGCCGAAGACTCTGAATAATCTGAAGAATGTTCCAAGCCTTCCACCTCCGGCTCCACCCTAGGCCTCTTATCTGGAGGGGGCATAGAACCTCTAATCAAGGTAATTAAATCTTCTGCCATTTTAAGCATGTGTTTTTTAGGTACAGAACCTGCAGAACTAGGACTGACGCCAGAGGAAGACAAACCAGGCCTGGCCTTTGAAGGCACCTTAGAGACAGAGGGAGAAGGCCTAACCACCTTATGCAAAGAAGGAATCACAGCAACCTGAGAGGCTCCCTCAGCCTGACCCGACTCCTGAGAGGCCATATCTTGCAAAACTAAAGGTTCCCCCTGAGACTCAACTGAAACCTCGGCCGGATCCACAGACTCCTCCGTGGTTTCTAAAGAACCGGCGTCCGGAACAGACAACTCATCCTGCTTAGATTTCAGCGATTTCTCTTTATGCTTCTTCGCGGTAGCGGGCGTCGGAGGATCCGATGGCATATTGTAATTACACCGCTTACCGAAGACAAGCCTAGCACAATCTAACCTACGTTTAATGGTGCGCTTATTAAATTTAGCACAAAAGCGACACCCGACTACGTCGTGCTCAGGCCCCAAACAAGGAATACAGAGAGAGTGGTAATCCCTATGAGGTATCTGTTTCCCACAAGAAATACAATTATTCACTTTTCCTGACATCCGGATTTAACTGAGGCAAGAAAAGACAAAAATATTCCCCAACAGGGTACTTAGCCCAACTTGGTCTTCGGTCTGAAACTCAGAATACGAAAATTTCAGGACGCCGAACGGCACTTGCAAACGCTGCTTCTGCTTCGGACCATGCGGCAAGAAAGACTGAGGATATGATGTCGGTCATGCGCTTTAGTACCACGGCGTACTGACGTCAGATCTAAGCGACCATGACCGACGCCAGCCTAACACTTTGGTATTCGGGCCGACCGAGGACAGCGGACTACCCACAGGTTATGACTGCAGCAATGTGAGATGAAGAACATCATGAGTGCCGGAATTAGGCATTTTACAACCACACTGGTCGCACTGCTTAAAAGCTGTCATCCCTTTTTTTTCTGACATGGCAGAAAAAACAAGTTTAATCGAAAGACTAAATACCCACAAACACAGCAGAAATACTACAATAAAGTCTACAGCGAAGGATAAAGAAAGTTTTTTTTTTTTTTTTGTAGAATACAAACACACACAGGAAAGGAAGGGATACTAACAATGGTATTAAGATGACATCAAAAGGTAAGAAGAGAGAGAGAGAAGGGAAGGCCTGTACCAACGATGGTACTTGAGATTACCAAGCTGGTAAGGGAAACAGGAGAAAAACACTAAATATGGGTAAAAGTTTAGCGATCAATAAAGGAAGTTAGTAACAATGGTAAAAAAGAGAAAAATCTGAAGAAAAAGGTTTTAGAATCGTAATTTCTTAAAAGTACTTAGCTGAGAGTTGGCTTGACACGTCTTTATGGCTACGTGGCAAACGAGATCTGAAGTAACAGGGAGAGGGGCACTATGAGTAAAGCTTAGCTCAAGAGTTTTTTGGCTGGCACGAACTTGTTATAAGGCCGACTCAGTTCAGAGGATGGAACAGACACCCATCAGTAAGGAATGAATGAAGATGAACAACATCAGATCAGTAAAGTGCCTGTTCCGCGCTGTACAGCGATCTCCATGCAGAACTTTCCAAAATTTTAAAACTTTGTTCTGGTCTTTGACCATATAATTTTCAAAGTTTTGAAACTTTGATCATCTGAAGGGGGCCCACATACACACACAAATATACAAAAATGTATATATATTAATGGGTTCAGTGCAGACAAAACTTTAGGCACAAAAAACAGTCTAGGATGTTTTTTTCAGTCCATCATAGGATGAACACATCCTATGATAGATAGTCTGGAAAAAAAAAAACCTATGTGTATATACATACACACACAACACACACACACACACACATATATATATATATATATATATATATATATATATAGATATGGATCTACCTTAGTACATCAACATTTCAAAATACCGAAAACGAATTAACCGACACCAAAACATCGAAAGTCACTTAACCGACGCCAGAAGATCGACAGTTCACAAACACGACATCGCATACACCCGACACATCATACCAACAAACAAAACACATCCCCTATCCAACACCCACACACACAACACAAGCACACCAAAATCCTTACAAACGAACACTAACCCATACATACACAACTATCTACAACCCTAACCCAAACCCTTACCCTAAGGTCCGTCACTATCGCACACTCACCCAACCCGCGCCCTAACCCTAACTCACTTATCCCACCCTACCTCTACAAAACACCAACATCGCACACTTACCTTACTTGCACACTCACCTAACCCGCTCTAACCCTAACTCACTTATCCCACCCCTACCCCTACAAAACACCAACATCGACACTTACCTTACTCGACACTCACCTAACCCGCCTAACCCTAACTCACTTATCCCACCCCTACCCCTACTAAACACCAGCATCGACACTTACCTTACTCACCCTATCGTCCGTCACTACCGCATACTTACATATCCTTTCCCCATCGCAGCTTCTCAGCGCCGGTGTCTTGTCACGGTCTTCTGCCTTGTCGATCTTCTGGCGTCGGTGACGTGACTTTCGATATTATGGTGTCGGTTAATCCGTTTTCGCTATTGTGAAATGTCGATGTACTAAGATAGACCCATATATATATATATATATATATATATATATATATATATATGTAATGTATGGAGGATTGGTGTGTGATGCATTAAATATATAGTACTGCAGGTTTATGGATTGAGACAAAAGGTGAAACCACGAGTTAAGAACAAGAGTAACAGCGTTCCCCAAGCCTAAATACTCCAAAAGTACAAGACATTTCATATATCATACAAACGTTATTACCACATATTTCTGTTATCTTTTGTATGCTTCTTTTAGGTTTGAACAACTGCTTCCCATTAATTCATTCAAATGGAATGCAGTAACAGTGCATATTGCATAGTATGTGCTGCTGAACCCTGCAGCAGTCCTGGTTTTGATACTTACAGCCTCCATTTGCTTAAAATCAGACCTTGAGCAAGTCACATAACCAGACGTTGCTCCCAGGTTATTCTCGCAAAGGGACTGAGGGCCCACTGGGCTTACCTAGCTAGCAAACAATACCATCATCATTACATATAGAATTTTTATGAATATGACATTTCAAAGGTGGTCTTATCTGCTGACCAGAGGTTTTTTTTTTATTCTTTTAGATACTTTTTTGGTGTTGCTGTTGTAGTATAGCTAGTATAACATTTTAAGGCTTGCTGTTTAAACTACTTTAAAGGTATTTATTTTTCTTATTTCTGGAATGGTTTACTGATACTACCATTTCTTGATTTGCTAACTTTATTTGTTTTTAACTGTTTTAATTCTTAAAAATCACATGCAAAGGGTGCAACCTACCTTTTAACGTAAAAACTGCTGCCCTCACAGTAATCACCCTCACTTTCTGGATATCCTAAACAGTGGGAAATATTTACTGGTATTTCTACTTAAAATTTAAAAGAAAAAATACAGGTTTTCACAAGGTTGCCCAAGTGCAGTTTGCATGCCTGTTGTGACTCGCATTATCACATCTAGCATGGTCATGAAGTGCACAACAGAGAATTTACCCTTTTTTCTACTGCACTGCAATCTCAGAGGTGGTATACATAATATGCAGGGGGTGTGGGGGTGCATGAGGGCTTGCCCCCCCTCCTGCAAAAAAATGCAGATTTTTGTTGTTTTTTTGAAGTTTGAGTTTTCGGAAATTCAATCATATTGTCTCGACAATATGAATTTTGAGTTTCTGAAAACTCGAGCGTCTGACATAGACCCATAAATATATATACAGAGACACACACACACACACACACAGATATATATAAATAAAGTACACAAATGTAAAATTTAGTTTAGCTACAGTGCTATATTTCTTTATTTTAACAGTAAGCAAAAATGAGAAGTTATGTACCTACCATAACGTTCCATGTTAGTTGTCTTCTTCTCGCCTTCTTTCTTGCTGGATGGGTTCGGAGCCGATCCTCGGCTCCGACTCGGCCAATAGTAAAGCTCGAGAGCTTAATCAACCGGCTCGAGGCTCCCCTATATCCCAAAATGCTAGGCAGTAACTACTCAGATCTCGTTTGATAGCTAAAACCAAGCAGTTCTGGTCTCCATAGTATGGAGAAGAGAGAAAAGGAACCCACCTCTATATATAAACCTGTATGTAAGCTACCACAAACATAAAAGGGAGAATAGAGGTGGTAGAACATGTGGGAAGGAAAAAATCCCAATGGAAGATCCCAAAAATTCCTATCGGTCTGTCCAGGCTAGGGGGAAGGAGGGTGGGTCGCAAGAAAGAAGGCGAGAAGAAGACAACTAACATGGAACGTTATGGTAGGTACATAACTTCTCAATGTTAAGTTGTCAATCTCGCCTTCATTCTTGCTGGATGGGACCGTGTCCCTAGCACCTTACCCCGGGTGGCTTATCGGAACAGACTCTTGAGAACAGTGGAACCAAAGTTGGCATGGTTTCTGGAGGCCATATCCAATTTGTAATGCGAGATAAAGGTATGAGGAGAAGCCCATGTGGCTGCTGCACAAATGGAATTTATTGGTAGCCTGTCCTGAAAAGCTACGGATGTAGTTAATGCCCTAGATGAATGAGCTCTAGGTCTTGAAGGCAGTTTTTGATGTCTGATTTCACAGATGAAAGTAATTATAGAGGTAAGCCATCTTGAAAGGGACACTTTAGTAACTGGAAGGCCCAATTTCCCTTCCCCATAAGACAGGAAGAGCTGATCAGATTTTCTGAACTGTTTAGTCCTGTCTAAATAACATCAAAGTTGGCAATGAACATCTAGAAAATGTAACTTTTGTTCCGACCTGTTGGAATAATCAGGGAAGAAGCCGGGGAGATCAATCGTCTGGTTTAGGTTTGCCTCAGAGGAAACCTTAGGCAAGAAGGACGGATTAGTCCAGAGGGACACCCTGTCTTTATGGAAAACTAAGTAAGGAGGACGACTGCAAAGAGCATGAAGTTCAGATACCCTTCTAGCTGATGTTATGGCTACTAGAAAAAGTGTTTTCCATAAGAGCAACTTAAGAGGGCATGAAGCCGCAGGTTCGAAGGGGGGGAGAATCAAGGATGCTAGGACCAAATTCAAGTCCCACTGAGGTGGGGGATCTTTGATTGGGGCTTGAGCAAAAAGACACCTCTTAGAAAGGCTTTGCAGAGTTTATGGGACATGATACTGGAGTCCGAGACACCTACATGAAAGTTAGATATAGCAGCTAGTTGTACTCTAATGGTAGATGAGGAAGAGCCTAAATGAAAAAGCTCTGCCAGGAAGTCTAGGATAGACTGGATAGGTGCAGTGAAGGGGTCTATATTTTTTGATGCTGCCCAGAAGGAAAAACGCTTCCACTTACTATTGTAAATCCTTCTGGTAGAAGACTTGTGAGAGGCTATCAGGATGTTACGGACCGAATGAGAGATTAAGGGAAGCCTGGCTAGGGTAGGAATCGGAGAAACCACGCTGTGAGGTTGAGAAATTGGAGGGAGTGGTGCAGGTGGCCCGACTGGTGGGTCAAAAGATCTGGCACTGGGTTCAGATGCCAAGGCTGCTCCAAGAGGTAATGATAGAGGAACGGAAACCATATCTGTCGAGGCCAGTAAGGGGCAATGAGGATCATGGTGACTCGAGGCGATAGCTTTCTGAATTAATTGAGAGATCAGTGGAAAGGGGGGGAAAGCATACAGAAGTCCCCGGGGCCAATCATGGACTAGAGCGTCTCTGGTGGGTTGGCCTGGTAAAGGGAAGAGGGTGAAGAAGTCGTGACACTTGCTGTTTTGGGGAGTAGCAAAAAGATCGCAGCAAGGCCGGCCCCATCTTCGAAAGACTTCTTCCAGCACTGCTTTTTTTAGAGACCACTCGTGAGGCATGAGAATAGCCCTGCTCAACTTGTCCGCAATCACGTTGGACTTCCCGGGAATGTGCATTGCTATCAGAAAACGCTGAGAAGAAATCGCCCACTGCCAAAGTCTGAGTGCCTCTCGACATAAGGGGTAGGACTCGGTTCTGCCCTGTTTGTTGATGTACCACACTACGGACATGTTGTCCATCTGAATTGCAATAGTCCCTGTGGGAAGAGAGTCCTGAAGGGCTTGCAACGCTAAAAGCACTGCTCTCATCTCTAAGACATTTATGTGCAAGTGGCACTCGAAAGTTTGCCACGTGCCCTGGACTGTCCTGCCCTGATAATGCCCCCCCCACCCGATCAGGGAGGCGTCCGTTGTCACCGTGGGGATTGGGGGGGGGGGGATGAAGGGTCTGCCCTGGAGAACTTGAGGTGATGTGATCCACCAAGACAGGAGATTCTTGCATGATTGGGTTAGTAGGATGATGTGAAACATCGGGAGCTGTTGGAAGGACCATTGAGAAAAACAGCATCCACTGGAGGATCCGCATGTGAAAACGAGCTAAGGGGAGAAGTGTAATAGTAGCTGCCATGAGTCCTAATACCTATAAGACTACCCTGGCTTTGATCTTGTTGCATTGAAGTAGAAGGTAAACTTGTTTGCGGATATCTGATACTCTTTGATCTGTTAGTCTGGCGGAAAGATGAACTGTGTCTAAGTTGGCACCTATAAAGGTAATAGATTGACAAGGCGACAAGGCAGATTTTTCGAAATTTACTGAAATGCCTAGAGCTTGGCAAGTTTGGATGGTGAAGTCTCTAGATAGAAGAAGTTGATGCTTGGTGGTGGCGGTAAGAAGCCAGTCGTCCAAATATGGAAACACCTGGAATCCTTGACGTCTCAAGTGAGCCGCGACCACTGCCATACATTTGGTAAACACTCAGGGGGCTGTAGTGAGACCAAAGGGCAGGGCTCTGAACTGGTAGTGACTGGCTCCCAGCCTGAAGTGACCTCCTGGAGCGTCTGTGCATTTTGATATGGTAGTACAAATCCTGAAGGTCTATCAAGCACATCCAATTATCCTGACCCAAGAAGGGTAGAATGGACTGTAGCGTGACCATCCGGAATTTTGTTTTCTTCACATACTTGTTTAGCTTGCTGAGATCCAGTATTGGTCTCCAGTCCCCTGTTTTTTTTGGTACCAAAAAGAATTTGGAGTAGATTCCGGATCCTTGCTGGTCTGCTGGGACTGGTTAGATAGCGCTGTTTGACAGCAACTTTGATATTTCTAACGCTGCTTATTCCCTTAGACTGGGTGGAACGTCTGGAAGGGATCCTTTGGGTTGGGATGGGATGTGAATAAAGGGGATTTTGTAACCCTCGGATATGATCGACTGTACCCATTTGTCTTGAGTGAGGGAAAGCCAGGCTTTTGGGTACAGTGATAATCTTCCCCTGACTGCCTCCGAAGGTGGACAGCCGGGCAGCTCCTCAGGGATGCTGAAAGGGTTTATCAGAGAAAGTTTCTCTGCTACCCTGGTTTTGCGGACCACCTCTGCCCCTAGGGCGGCGTCTATTGTTGTTCCCCCCCTCTGCCTCTAGAGGGGAATCGACTTTGTGCGTCAGATGAGACTCCTTGTGGTTTGCGGAACCACATCCCCCCCCCCCCTGACCTTTGGGATAAGGTCTGGAAGGGGTAGAAAAACGGACTCTCACGGCAGAGAGAGTCTTACCTTCCTGCTCGCACCTAGTCAATGTATCCTTCACCTAAGGTCCAAACAACGAGCCATCAAAGGGGGAATTGGTGAAGGACGCCTTGAAAGGGTCCGCAAAATTGCAAAGCCGCATCCAGGCGTGGCGTCGTAAAGCTACACCTGTGCCTGCGGCCCTACTCGCCCCATCAGCCGCATATGAGATAAGCCGCATGGAGGAGTTGACAATCGAATTCAGGGTTGCCAACTGGGAGTTCATTTTGTATTGGAACCCCTCAGCTGTTGGATCCTGCATGGCCTCACCCATATCCCTGAGTAAATCCCTCTGGAGACGGGTGAAGTGACACAAGTAGTTCAGCGATCGCATGGCAAAGGTCGCTGAGGAAAACATCCGCCACTGCACCTGTCCATGGTCCTAGACTCCTTATTAGGAGGATGGACAGGTACCGAAGGATCAGCTAATTCCTTCTTAGTGGCTGCGGCCACCACCATGACATCAACAGAGACACCTTTGGATAAGAACTGTTTCTCTTTTGGGGCAGTAATAAATTTTGACGGCCTCCTTGGGGTAGGTTCCACCGAATCAGGGGCCGTCCAAGCCTTCCTTGCCACCACTTCCATGAGGGGGTCAAAGGGAGGAGAAACTCAGGAGGTGGAAGGGCGAGAGCCAAAGGCCTCAAGGTAGACCGACTCGTCCTTTGAAGGGTTAAGAGTGGGCCAGTTCCCCCTCTGTTTAAGGATTTCAAGGATGTCAGCAAAAGAGACATCCTCAGAGGGGGACCGAGGGGAACCTTCAGATTCCTCCAAGTCGGTGTCAGAGGTGATAGACTCAGGGGAGTCAATGTGCTTCCTCTTGCACTGTCTCTTCCAAGGGGGTTCTCCTACCGGATCAGGAGAAGCCTCGGAAGAAGAGGATATTCCCAATGGGGAAACCTGAGGAGCTGGCTCTCTACGGTCTGTTACGAGGGGGTGGGTAGAAACCACCGCAGGCACTGAAGAGGGAGGAGCTGATGGAGCCGACTGTGGGGTAGACACGGGGTCTAGCACTCTCCGCATGACCTCGAAGATGCCCCGATCAGCCAAGGCCGAAGGTCCCCACTCCGAGGAGACAAGGACCCCCCCGGCACCGACAGGGACGGCTCCGTGGCCGATGTCAGAGCCGAACTCACCAGCGCCGATGCTCCGAGAGGGAGAATGGGGTCGGACAAGGGTCCGATGCCACTCGCCCCCTTGGAGCAGACGAGGGAAGCCCAGTGCCGAGATCCCTCCAAGGAGGAAATCGGAGCAGATGATGGAGCCAAAATGGAAGGTATCGGCTCTAAAGCACCGACAGCCATGGCTCTGACAAGCCCCGGCTCCGAACTCAAAAGAGTCGGAGGAGGAATAGAAGCAGGGATGGGAATAGCCGCTGACTGTTGAGTAGGGCTATGCAGCATTTGGGCCAGTGCCTCGGACTTGAGAAGTCTACTCACCACCCTTTGTAAGTCATGGTCGAACAGTCTGGAGGACCGAGAGGAATGGGACCTATGGCTCCGCTCCGACAGAAGAGGGGATCCCGGAGCCGAGTGAATGGAGCCGATGGAAGGGGACCTCAACCTCTTCTTTGAAGGTGGCTCCGATAAGACTATCAGAGCCGACTGAGTCTTAGCAACCTCGGCTCCGGCTGGAGCCGAGGTAACGGTTAGAGACTTCGAAACATCGACTACAGCCGGAGCTGATGTCGAAGCAGCCTTAATGCTCCCAGCAGACGGCTCTGAAGCTGGAGCCGATGGCCTGGAAGTCTTTGAAGGCTTCCCCGATGCAGACTGGGTCGAGGGGCCGTCAGGCTTTAACAAGCCTCGAAGAATAATTTTATTTTTGCGTTCCTGCAGGACTCTAGGGCTGAATGCATGGCAAACAGTACAGGAGTCCTGCAAGTGCAAAGGTCCCAGGCAGTAGACACAAGAAGTGTGACCGTCTGTCAGAGACATTTTCTGACAGCACGAATCACACTTCTTGAAGCCTGAGACCTTGGAGTCTTTAGACATCCTAAAAGAGACTGTATATAACACAGACACAACACAAAGACACACCCTTTAACCAAAGGAAAAAATCCAGTCACACTAAAATGACAGGGGAAAAAAGGGGAGTGGGCCAAAGGCCTAGAAGTTAAAAGGGAATAAAAAGGGGATAAAAAATAACAAGGGAGACCCGATTTAAACTACAGGGATACTCTATATTAAAAACTAAACTAAATAGAAAGGATAGGGGTAGAAATCTGAAGTTTTTGATTAGAAAAACTCACTAACCTGCCAGAGCCGGTAGAAGGAAGTACCTCGTCAGCTAAGCGGCAAACGAGATCTGAGTAGTTACCGCCTAGCATTGTGGGATATAGCGGAGCCTCGAGCCAGTGGAATAAGCTCTCGAGCTTTAGTATTGGCCGAGTCGGAGCCGAGGATCAGCTCTGAACCCATCCAGCAAGAACGAAGGCGAGATTGACAACTTAACATCACATATTAATAGAAAAAACATACAAATGAAACTTTTCCGGAGGACAGACTTTTTCAGCTTCATCTTACTTAACTAAAAAAGCATCATGGCAAAAAGAGTACAATAGGCATCTAACAGACACAAGTTAGTTTTGATGTGCCTGGTTTTCCCACAGCGTCTGTATCACAAAGTTCCTTTTCCACTGTAATTATCACTGAGAACTGGGACCCACCTGGAATTTCAGACCTGGACCTAAAAGTTTAAAACCTCAGTCATCAATGAAGGCACAGGAAATACTGGGTACAACACAAAAGAATAGACAGTTCAGGAAACTCTTGCCCCCTCACTGAACTATACATCATTAACAATAAAATCACAAATGAAAGGCAACATTTCTTGAATTATAAATACACAGAATCATGATACTTACAGATTCACAGGTAAGTTAATAGGCTAGCTGCCCTTGCAGGTCATTTTATGCCTAGCCAATTTCCGCACAGTAAACCCTGTTCATGGGTTCAGAGGTAGGTACTAGGCTATCTGCCCAAGGGCATTTATCAGCCTAGCCAGAATGTGTTGGCTTTTGCCTCCCTTTTAGATTAGTTTCCTGAGCCTCTGTCCAGCAGGGCCACTGAAGTGATCCCTGGGGTAAATTTAAGATTTCCCATCCACTCGTCAAGATTTCTCTTGAAGAGAGTCAGTGAGGGGCTTTGCCTAACATAGACTGGGATTCTATTCCAGATCGAGGGAAGTCTCTGGGACAGGAATCTATCCCTCCAGCATGTCCTATTTATCGTTGTGCTGAGGTTTAAATCCCTAGAGCGTGTGGATCCAAGAGATTTGGTTTTCTTGAGGTGGAGCATGTCCATTAATTCCGGGTTAGACATGGCCTTGTACATCAGGCAGAGATCACCTCTGAGTAGGTGGTAAGCAACCGAGTAGAGCTGGAGTTTCTGCTTAGGGCATCTGTTTGAGGCTCACGATCCTCTTGGTGAGGTACTGCTGTTGCAGGTGTCATGTAAGGTACATCCTAAATGGGGCATTGTACTCTATTATGGGCCTGATGAGTGATGAGTAGAGGGGCATAATAACCTTTCTTGATCTAGATGTGAACCCTTTTGTGATTAGGTGGGCTACACAGAAGGATTTTCTAACCACTTTGACAATGTGATTATCAAATGAGAGGTTGCTATCTACTTGGGTCCCCAGATCCCTAATTACATCTTCCATACTTAGTGGATTACCACCTATGTGGTAGTTCGTGGGCAATTTGTTTTTCCCAAAGGGGATGACTATGCACTTTTTGGCATTTAACTTGAGGCCATGATTCTGACACCAGGTATTCGTCTCTGTGAGACCCTTCTGGAGGATGTCTGTGTCAGCCGGAGAGTCGATTATGGTCCCCAGTCTGCAATCATCTGCGAACTTAGTCAGCCATAGTCCTCCCGTGCTTGCCTGTACCTCAGAGAAGTATATACCGAACAGGAGGGGTCCCAGGACTGAGCCCTGTGGGACGCCACTTGTAACCGGTTTAGAGTCGGACATAGCACCCGCAACTCTGACCATGTGAGTTCTATCCCTGAGCCAGTTGACAACCCATCTCGTGACATAGGGGTTAATGTTCAAGCTGGTAAGCTTATCTATAATGCCAGAGTGGGGAATGGTGTCGAAGGCCTTTGCGAGGTCCAAGTAGGCTGCGTGGACTACCTTTCCCTCATCTATGGCCTTGGTAACTGTTTCAAAGAAGTCAACTAGGTTTAAGAGGCAAGATCTGCCCTTAACAAAGCTGAATTGGGTAGGGTCCAGTGTCTGGAGGTTCTCAATGTCTCTGTTAATGACATCCATGATGATGCACTCCATAGCTTTGAAGACCAAGCTAGTCAGGCTTATAGGGCGATAGTTCCCTGGATCCATTGTGGCACCACCTTTGTGGAGCGGGATAACTGTTGCTGTACATCACTCTTTGGGTACATAGCCTGTGGTAAGGCTGAGTTTGAACAGTGAATTTAGGTGAGGGGCTAGTTCATTTTGGAGCTTGTGTAAGACGCAGCCTGGGATACCATCCAGTCCCATTGATGCTGTGTTTTTGGCTTTGGAAAGGGCTGTTTTCACCTGTGTGTCTGTGATATCTGGGGCTCTACATTCTTCTGGGATGGACACGGGCCCGTTTGGGGGTGGGGAGCTAAAGTTTGCACTGAACCTGTCAGCCAGGATGCTGGCAATGTCAGTTGGTTCAGTGTATTTTTTGTCATTTTGCACTAGCTCAGAGCAGATCTGAGAGTTGCCACCTAGATTCTTGACAAAGGTAAAGAAGGCTTTGTGATTATCTTTAGAGTCTTTGGCAATTTTTCTTTCAAAGCTGGCCTTGGATGATTTTATGAGGGATCGTAGTTTCTTGCTGATACTGATCAGGGATGCCTTCCCTTTTTGGGATTTTGCTCTATCATGTAATAGTTTCCTCCTTCTGTTGTATAGCTTATTTATGGCAGGGGTCCACCAGACTGGTTTCCTCTTTTTGGAGGAGTGAGTCCTGGTTTTACTTGGGATGGCTCAATCCATGCATTCCTGTAGGTGCTCATAGAGTGCATTTGTAAAGGATTCTGCTGTTTGGGCAGCATTATCCTTTAGCAAGGGGGCTTTGAAACTTTCCACCTCGGTCTTGAGAAGTGTGAAGTTTGCTTCTGAAAAGTTTTTCACAGTGGTTTCCTTGACTGGGGGTGGGGTCAGGATGTGCATGTCCAGTGTGATTAGTTTATGGTCTGATCTTACCAGCAACGGGTTTACCTCTGGTGTGGAACATTGGTCCCCCGTGTTGGTGATGATCAGGTCCAATATGTTGTCACCTCTTGTGGGAGTGGTGACCAGTTGTTCCAGTGCATTTGAGTTTATAAACCCTAGGAAGCGTTGGGCAAAGGAGTTAGTACTTGAGCAGTTTTCAGAGTCAATGTTTGGGTAGTTGAAATCACCCAATATCATGGTGTTGGGTAAGACCTTCATATTTTCCAATCTTCTCAGGAATGCTAAGTGGGGGTCCTGAGACAAGGTGGGTGATCTGTAGCAAGCTACAATCTGAAAAGCAGCTTTGCCCACTGTTAGTTGCACATCCGAGGCCTCGTGCTGTGCCACTAACCTGGAGGTGTGGGTATCCTTGATGAAAATGGATACACCCCCACCTTTTGTATTTCAGTCCGGGTTCTGGGGCCGAAAGGTATGATACAAGTTATAGCCTGGTAGTGCTGGGGTGCTCTCTGGAGCCTTGAACCAGGTTTCTGTTACTGCACAGATATCGATTCTCTCCATACTGAGGAGTGCCTCGAGTGCTTGCATTTTGAGGTTTAGACTTCTGGCATCGAGTAGCATTACCCTCAGTTTTTTGTTTCTTGTGGTATTTACGGAGGTGGGTTTGTCTTTTGAGCCTTGCCTAAAAAAGGCACTATGGGGGCGGCAAGAGCCTTGGCCAGTATTCGAAAGCCTAAGGGCAACAGGTGTAAGCCGTCTCTGGCGAAGCAACATGACTTGTCGAGCATGTCATCCCAGGCTGACAGACACTGGATCCACTTTGAACGACACCAAAAGCTTAGCCAATTGTTAAAATTGATTATTTTATCTTTATACTGTGGCATCATTCTTGGTGAGGGCAAGATGCTACTCAGGATCAGGGTCATACCGGCCTGGGCTACATGATCAGAGAGCTCCTCTGTCTCTTTTCATGCAGTCCATGGAGGTACGTCTCAGGTCATTCACACCAACATGGACAATAACAGAGTCATATCTGTACCTGTTCTGGAGTGACCTGAGTGCTTGTGTTATGTGGCAGATCCTGGCACCCGACAGGCAGGTTACAGTAACCTTCTCCTTGTTCAGTCTAGTGAGTGGGATGTCAGTGTGCCTTACAATAGAGTCACCTATTAGTAGTGTATTGGGTGTGTTATTTAGCCTTAAGGGCTGGGATTGCGTGGCACACTGACTTTGTGAAGTATGTGATACGTGGTTATTGTTGGGGGTGGAGGTTGCTTAGATGTCTGCTTTGGAGTTCTCTGCTGCTTTGGCAGATTTTTATTTAGAGCCTCCGAGTATGTTTTTGTGTATTTGTGTGTGTTATTTGCTGGTGCAGATATGACTGGTCTACGTGAGACTGGTAGTGTGGTGCAAGTGTTTCCCTTCTCCTCATGACTGACTGTTCCAGTCTTGGGTTGAGAGAGCTTGGCCTCTAGTTTGGCTGTATAGTTGCATCTCTCGCATACATTTGTGTTTGTTGGAAGGAGGAGAGGGTTGTCTGTGTACATGAGGCAATTGTAACATTGCCTCAAGATGCCCAGATTCACCAGCTGGACTGGAGAGTACACCTGAAACTGCCCTTTGGACATGCCTGAACAGATAAAGTGAACTGTTTTACTGATTGTCCGGTAGAGACTAATAGAGAACCTTGTACTTCTGTATAGTATATGGGGGTGTAGTGCTAGCATTACTATTATGCTAAACCCTGCATGGAGATTATTACTATGCTAATGACCCGAGGAGGCTTTTTTTAAACACTCCTAGTCATGCCAAGAGGAGAATCAAATCTTGCAACTCGCGTCTGTGAGGTAAACACCTTAACCATCATGCCAATCCCCATGCCAAAACTCCACTGAAATTCCATGACCGGGAAATGAAACAAATTCTAACCCATAGACCATCAGGGATCTTTCAGGATTTAAATTAATTGTCAACCAGAACTTGTAATTACATACTGTAGTAAACAACCTCTATTTTTTTTTTCTTAAAAAGTGATGCTGTAGCATTTAAAAGATTATCCCCTTTACAAATAAGCTCAAACTATAATGCCAACCAGGCAACTTGGTATTTTCTGAATGCTATACCTCCATACTCAAGCACTACCTCTCTCAGGTGTATGATGAATCATGAGAGAGAGACTCCATAGGGCATATCTCAGTCCTAACAGTGCTGGATTTTATCAGTAATGGCCACTGTGAGATTTATAAAGATAGTCATGTCAGACATCTTCAAAGCTCCTAAGGACCAATATGTTCTAACAAACATTATTGGTCCACTTAAAACATTTTTGTCAGCAGCACAAGAAGCCCACGTTCAGTTAGCTGACCAGAGAGTGGAGAGCTGACAGCAAGAGGATAAAGCACTATTGGACCGGTCAGCATTTTTCCAGAGCTGGGAATACATTTTGCCAAGTTAGAAAGTCTCTAAAAGGAAGTTTCAAAGCTTGCAACAACTCAGCGTAAGGGTAAACCAAGATGAATGTCTGCATTAATGTTTAAACTTGAACATGAATGTACTTTTGAGCTACAGATGGTGTAAGGAGATGGCAAAAATATCACTTAGTGCTACAGTGTGGCTATAGTGGGATACTTTATCTCTTCCCCATTTCACCCTAGCCTAAATAACACGGGCCTCCAGTCTGAAGAAAGAGCAAACTGGATGACCCTCGTTGGGACTGGTGGGGCAGGAAAGAGAGGAGAGGCAGCAGAATGTGACTAATGGATGTCAGCAGAGAGCAAAAAATGCAATAAATAAGTATTATATAAATAGCTTCACAAACAGTAGCTGGTTTTGTTTCCCTAAAGTTACACTAACTGCTCTCCCTGCCATGAACTCCGTAGTGCACAGAATGCGTCTACCTTAAACCCACACTTCAGCACTGCCCTGGAAAATAGGAGTAAGGAAATGTGCCTCCTGATACTGACACTGTTTTTGTTTTCCAGAAAACTATATTTCAGATTAAGTTAAAAAAAAAAAAGTGTGCACAAGTAACGTAGGGCAATAAGGGTAAGCCATCTATGTTTGGAAGGGTGCAGGTTGAGCCAATATGCAACACCCAGAATGCACACTACTACAGACCTAAACACTGGTAAGATGGGATGCAGAAGCAGGTTTCGTTAACCCTTGAAGTTCTGCAGTCTGGCAACATCATATACTAACATTCAGACGTTTGTCCTCATTTGGGGGATTTAACAGGTACACATGGGAATTGTAATGGAAAAAGGTATGTCATAAATAGTCAGCTGGGGTGATGGCGGGCTCAAAACAAACACACAAGAAAAGCTCCCTCTCTCTCTCTCTGTGTAAGTCAGCACCGTGGGAATATTCAAAAAGATATGCAATGTCATGGAGATGAACTAAAGATCTTCTTTGATATCCATCTTCTTTGGTAGTTTTAAGGAAGAAACAACAGGTTGACACTAAAGCTACCCACTGATGAGAAGGATGCAATACTCAGACTCAGCACAGAAGAGGTGAGAAGAGAGCTAAGGACAGTGAGCCCCAAGAAGGCTGCTGGCCCAGACAACATACTGGGCAAAGTGTTAAAAGGGTGTGCTGATCAACTATGCACAGTGCTCAAGGAAATATTTAACACCTCTCTTGCCATGGCAAAAGTACCCTCATGCTTCAAGGAAACTAACATCATCCTACTCCCTAAGAAAACCACTCCCTCAAGCCTTAACGATTACAGACCAGTCGCTCTGACATCCACTGTTATGAAATGTTTTGAGCAGCTGATCAAAAAGCATCTTTCATCATGCCTACCTTCTGATTTTGACCCTCTACAGTTCACGTACAGAACTAACCAATCCACGGCTGATGCAATATCAGTAGCACTACACATCTCCCTTGAGCATTTAGAGGGCAAAGACAACTATGTGAGGATGCTGTTCACAAACTTCAGCTCTGCATTTAATACGGTGGTATCAATGCAGCTGACAGAAAAACTGGCACATTTAGGAATCAGTAAACATCTCTGTAACTGGATCCTGGACTTCCTGATTGAGAGACCACAGAGGGTGTGTGTGTTCAGGTAAGAACACATCAAACTGCACCATGACTAACACTGGGGTTCCACAGGGATCTGTTCTCAGCCCACTGTTATTCCCCATCCTGACCCACGACTGCCATGCTAAGCACAAGTCCAACCATATCATCAAGTTTGCTGATGACACCACAGTTGTGGAGCTCATCACAAAGGAGGATAAAAGGGCGTACAGTGGGGAGGTGGCATCTCTGATCAGTTGCTGCGAGGGGAACAACCGTGACCTGAATGTAAGCAAGGATAAAGAGATTATCACTGACTTCAGGAAAAGGAGAACAAGACACGCAGTGCTCAGAATCAATGGTGAAAGTGTGGAGAGGATTAAGAGTATGAAATTCCTGGGTGTACACATATCAGAGAATCTCTCGTGGTCAGGAAACACCAGCCAACTGGTCAAGAAAGCACACCAACGTCTCCACTTTTTATGAAGGCTGAAAAAAAGCTAAGCTTCCTCATATTTTCTCCACCTTCTATAGAGGCCCAATAGAGAGCATCCTCACCTGCAACTTCACAGCGTAGTTTGGAAGCTGCCCAGTTACAGAAAGGAAGGAGCTACAAAGAGTGGTGGGGGTTGCAGAGAAGGTAACAGATTCCAGTCTTCTATCAATACATCTGTATTCTGCAAGAAGTATCCAAAAAGCCACCAAAATAATACAGGACAACACACATCCTTCCCATTGACTGTTTAAGCATCTGGCAGCAGATACTGCAGCATCTGCTGCAGGACTACAAGATTCAGTAACAGTTTCTATCCTACAGTGATTAGATTTCTGAACTTGGGCATTAATCCCAGAGGTCTGGACACACGTCAATTTTTATTTATTTGTGCAATATATACTTACATATATTTCAAGCAAGTGCAATATCTATTTACTATATCCATACTCAGCATTATTTAACTCGCTCAAGTACATTAGACAAATAATCTGTAGTGTGTTTTGTATTACTTTAAATAGGACAGATAATTTAACTCAAGGGAGGGGTAGTCTTTTCATTTATGAATGTTGGTACACGTCTCTAGTATTTCTTGCATGCACTGGGAGTAGTATTGTATTTGTGAGTTATGTTTATTCCTCTACTTGTATGTGTTATTTCAATTTCCTTTGTAATCTCAAGAATTGAGCTGATGCACGAAATTTCATTTAGGCTACACGTGTAGTTCTAGATGAAAAAGCTTACTTGTTTACTTTGAATTTGACCTTAAACATCAGATGTTTTAGCATGACATGACCTGATGATGCTTAGCTATGCATTATGTCCTGCATAACAGTTTAATAGAAAATTACTGCAATTGCATTAATGACAGTGGCTATACCACTGAACAGTAGTGAAGAGGCCAAACTGGGCTGTCACATAACCTACATAACAGGCACAATGAGGTAGCAACACGCGTGTTTGCTTTTACAACAAAGTGCTTTGTAGCTGTAACATGAGCAGTGTAACCTGGCCACAAAGGAAAAGCACAGCTAAAAATGGGGAAAAAGACAGAGCAAGCAGTGGAACACACACACAAAAGTAACCTGAATGGAAGAAAGGTGAAGGGCAAGGACATTATTTTTGGGGGACGTGCCCATTTTCCTTTTCAAAGAAGGATGGGGAGGATGAAAACACATGGTCAGGGAGGAAGTAAGGAATAGGAGAATGTAACATGGACACACAAAACACAGAGTTAGAGGAGATATGGACAAAAAGGAGGGGCAACGGTGAAGGGACAGAGAGAGAGAGACAGTGGTAGAACTGGCAAGAGGAAGGATGAGACTATAAACTGGGTACAGAAAGAAACATACATGGAAGTGTAACATCAGGATGGGCACAGAATGGAGGTTTGAAAGGCCTGTCTGATCAGGCCAAAGAAGAACTGATCAAGATGTTGGTTACTTTGATGGCTGACGTCAGGAGAAGTACACCTTAAAACTGGTCAAACAGTATGACTCCCTTGAGCTACTTCATGTCCAATTAACTATATGCAAAGCCCCCTACCACATCATAGCTAGCTATAGGTCTCACACTATCAAACAAGAAAAAAAAAAAAAAAAAAAATATATATATATATATATATATATATATATATATATATATACATATATATATATATATATATATATATATATATATACCTGGACTTACTGGAGTCACTTGCCATACAGCCCAACACTTTACTCATGGGTGATTTTAATTATCTTACCATAAAATGGGAGACATACATGACCACAAACATGCTGGCTCTGATGTTCTTGGACTTTGTCAATGCAAATGCTCTGGAACAGTTAGTCAGCACACCCACAAGAGGCTCAAATGTCCTAGACACAGTACTCAATAACATGAGAGCACTGCACCCTCCCCTGTGTGATGTCCTTCCTGGTAATATCAGATCATAAATTAGTCACATTCAATGCAATTATAAGACCAGATACCCCATCAAACTCAAAAACGCTCAAGAATTTTTCAAAGACAAACTGCTTCCTACTGAGGGAACGTATAAGAAGGTTCAAAGCCCCCTTGGATGCAGATAACATGGACTCCTACAAAGAGGTGTACACCAATGCCCTGTATAACCACTTAAGCAGCTGTACAGAATCGGCTGTACATGACCAGATTACAACCAGGTCTTGCCAAAAAAAAAAAAAAAAAAAAAGACAAGACACCTTGGTGGACCCCTAGTATAAACAGGCTATACAAAAAAGAAACTAATGTTCAAGAACAAGAGGGAACTGGCTCAGCAGAGGAAGAAATCCCTGTCTAGCTTAAACAAACAGGAGATCTAAACAAATCCTCCAAAGCTAATTATGAAGCAAAAATAGCCTCTCTAGCTAAGGATAATCACAACAATTCTTTAACTACATCTAAAATCTGAAAGGGAATACCCAGCTATGCCCTGAACTGGTTGTGGATGGCACCACCCATACTCAACTTGAGGCAACAGCCAGCCTGCTATCTGACAGATTTGGAGCAAACTTCACCCCCTCTCCCTTCCAATCATCCCCTAAAGTATACCTGCCACCATTCGTCAGCCTATTATCTCAACACAGCAGGTCAACTCAGCATTTTCTAAGGCCAAAAACATGGCATCAATGACACCACACAACATCCCGGGTTGCCTTTTAAACAACTTAAAACATGACTTAGCAGACCCACTTGGATCCCTGTAGCCACAGCCTGCAAACTGGCTATGTTCCGACAGAATGGAGGACAGCAACAGTAATCCTTTTGCATACAGGGGGAACCATAACCGACCTTGGGAATTATAGGTCCATAAGCTTGACTAGCCTCATCTGCAAGGCCATGGAAAGAATCATTATGGACCATATGACAGAGCAACAGATGATGACACAGGATGAAATTGAAGAGAATATGCCACAAGAAGATTCTATAGAACTTTCTATAGAATGCCTGCATAAAACTGAAAACAAGGGATGTGCCCTCAGTTTGGAAGAAAATGAGCTAAGAGAAGAGTTACTTGATTTAATGGACATGGATAGATATATTAAGATCAATACGAGAAATACACTGCAAAAGGTCAATAAAACCCAAAAAGTAAGAAGTCCGATAAAACAAATGAATGCAGTAATTAGGACTGTCCGTAGAGATCCATGTGATATAACAGAAGTAAACAGGACATACTACTGTGCTGCTAAATTGATAACTCAAAGGTCTAACACAGGAACACAGCGTAGTGAGGAAAAGGAAGGGGAGAAATCGAATACCATCATGGAAGTATCGAATAGAGAACACTATAAAGCAATTAAGACAAGAAGTGTCACTGTTAGAAGATTACAGAAGAGGGAATAGATCAACAAAAATTCTAAGAAAGATAGATGTGATTAAAACGATGCACAGTATTAAAAAAGACCAGGATCTATCATGCACTATCGCAAATAAACTAAAAATATCTGCACAGGCAGAAAAACTTAGAAGATACACAAATAAATATAAGAGAAAAGTACAAAATAAGCAATTTATTGATTACTCAAAAAAGTTTTATAGAGAAATGGGAAATAAGATAAAAGGAATTGAAAGACCACCAAAAAATGAGGAAGTAGTCGGTTTTAGAGAAGAATCGATGAAGATCCTGTGGAACATAAAGATGCTAAATGGATAGAAGTAAAAGAAAGAAGAAGATTAAAGGTACAGGATATGCAATGAGATGAAGTAACAGCCAGAGAGATTGAAACAAAGTTAAGAAAAGCCTCTAACTGGAAAACCCCAGGCCCAGATGTAGTACTTAACTTTTGGTTAAAAGTAATAACTTCTTTGCATGAGGATTTAGCCATGAATAAGAACTATTTATATGCACATCCCAGACAGACACCACACTGGCTAACAACAGGAAAAACAATGCTCTTACTTAAGAGTGAACCTGCAAGCTGCACTAAAAATTATAGGCCAATAACTTGCCATCTGACGACGTATGAACTATACAAGGGAATTGACGCCGACAGAGTTTATAATAATTTAGGAGAAAACTCAATTTTGGCAGTAGAACAAAAGGGCAATAGAAGAAAGTCATATGGAACACAGGATAATTTGTTGTTAAATAAAGTTATAGTGAGAACTGTAAAAAGGGGAAGAATCTAAGTATGACATGGACTGACTACAAAAAAAAGCATTTGATAGTATCCCACATTAATGGATAAAAATGCTTAAAATGTATAAGATGCACCCTACACTGACTACATTACAGTGAGCATGAAGCAATGGCAGACCACTTTGCAATTAAGCCATGATAAAGGACAGATTATTATCCCAGGGATAAAAATACAAAGGGGGATATTCCAGGGTGACTCTCCGTCACCATTGCTATTCCGTCTAGCCATTAATCCCTTAAAATGTTTACTTAACAGCTTAGGCCATGGCTACAATTTGGTTCCTCAAAAACAACAATGTCTAATTTCTCATCTTCTCTTTGTCGATGATTTAAAACTGTGTAGTTCATCAGATGAGGAACTGAAAGTGCAGCTGCAGGTTGTCAAAAAATTTTTCAGATGATATTAGAATGTTATTTGGTCTTGATAAATGTGCAAAAGCAACCTTTAAAGCAGGAAAACTGCAGCACCAGGAAAACATCAGTTTGGGACAAGAACGTGATATAAACGAACTTGAGCAAGAGGGAGTGTATAAATACTTGGGAACTGATGAAGGATCAGCAATAAAACATGAACAAATGTAAATAAAACTCAGTAAGGAATACTTTAGAAAACTTAAATTAACCCCTAGAACAGCACTGACATCTAGGAACAAGATCCAAGCTATAAATCAATTTGCTCTTCCTGTCTTAATGTACAATTTTGGAGTGATTGGCCCCACAAAGTGTTGGATAGATTAGATATTAAAACAAGAAGGATGCTTCATGCTCACCAAATGATTTATAAAAATCAGTGTATACCAAGATTATATATTCCCCGTATCGAAGGAGGGTTGGGCCTCCTTTAAATTGATTACATGTATAGATCTGCAATTGTGGGACTCCACACATATCTATCGACCTCACAAGATCCAAATGTAGTGAAAGTTTTAAAACATGAGTAGAATAAATCTAAGATGACTTCTCTGCTTAATTTAGCAGAAGCATATCGATGTCAAACAGGAATGGAAATCAAAACAGAAATAGATAAAAACCAGGCAGCAACTGAATGTGCCAAAAAAACAAAAGAAAGAATATAAGGTGAAAGACCAGATGAAAAGGCAAGAAATGTGGGAAAAACATAAATATAGTTGCAAGTATAGAAAACTTCTGGAAGAGCCTCATGTTGATCAAGAATGAACGCAGTAATGGTTAAGGAGAGGCGAATTCAAACCAAGAAATGAAAGGTTAATATTGGCAGCCCAAGACAGTGGGCTACGTACACGCTGGTTTACAAAGTCCACTGAACATGTGGGAGAAACAAACAAATGTAGGTTTTGTAAAACCGAATTGGAAACAGTCACACATCTTGTTGCTGGTTATGACACACTAATGGCAGAAGGACTGTATACTGAAAGGCATAATAATGTGGTGAGACTGTTGCACTGGAGATTGTGCAAACATTATGTTATCAAAGTGGCTGAAAAACACTGGAAACATGAGACACAAAGCATCATAGAAAATGATGAAGTTTATATCTCATGGGATCACCCATTACCAACCGTTCAAAAGATAGATGCTAGAAAACCGGACATAGTGGTCCAAGAAAAGAAGACAAAAGTAGCATTGATCATTGAAATCGTCACACCCAGTGACTACTGTTAGCAGCATTTTATTCATCTAATTGAGAGCATTCATATGAGGTTAAGAAGTTCTGTCTGCATTACTTGGTTGTTGAGATATTTAAAAAAAATTTGAAAATTATATCTCTGTAAATTAATATAATGAAAACAATTAATATCTATTTACCTGCACTAGACAGGGGTCAAATATTTAATGCAGTTGAGTTTGCCATTGTGGAAGCTTTAAGATGAAATCTTTTAAAACCTTGTACATAGCATGGTTTTGGAATTATTGATGCAAATATGAACAAGGAATACAACTGCAGATGCACCTGTAGGCGTCACTCGGATGTAATGAGTTAAGAATATAAACTTTAATGCATTAATCACTATTGCACTTGCGTGGCCAACTTTATTTCAATGAACTTGGAATAACCCATACAAATAACACACAGTTTCTCTGAATTGGGACCACTCTGTGTCCACTCTGCTCCAAACAGAAAAATGCTCTTCACAATAATGACAGCCAACAGCATATCAGTTAATATCTTTTCTGGAATGTTACTTAGAGGATTATGATTGGGTGCCTGATCACAAATGGCTTACTGTGAGAATGAAACAAAGATGCCAAGAAATTCAACTTGGTAGGAAAACTTCAAAAGTAAATCCTGTCATCCATGCCACAAACCATCAATAAGTGGATTAGGATTGACGGCCTAATCAGAAGTCTTTATAATGCATGGAGCTTTACCTACTCCACGTACTAACAGGTACAGGGAAAGAAAGAAAGAGAGGAAGGAAAAAAGTGTATGGGCATGAAGTGTTTTTACCAGCTCAAAGAAGCCAGTAAAGCACTTAGTGAGAACTGTCAAATAGGCACAGTAGCATGCTTCTCAAACACTTTGCGTAAGAATTCTGGACAAATCCAAAAATAACGGGGGACAGTAAGGATCAAAATCAGGCAAAGTTTTTTTTTTTTTTAATATTGTTCTAACTTATTAAAAAAGTTAATAGGGTTTTGCTTCATGTTGAATTTTCAGAATAAAAAGTATTTATCTGTAAAGTCTGACGCTGTTGACCAACTATAACCCTAAGTGACTTAACAGAAAAAAAAAATTATGAAGGCGGGATAAAAACTGGAGGCAAAATCAGGAATGGTTGAGAGGTATAGACAGCAGGCAGAAACAAAGTGCTCATCTGTAGCAGGAATGAGCCTAAAAGCTGTTTAAACAATTTTTTCTCCTACACTTAGAACTTTCTGTTTATAAATATAGAAGTTCAAACTGCTACTAAAAACCTGCTTTACCTTCTGCTGCTGCTCGTCTGATTTTAGTCACCAGCATGAGGCCCAATCTTAGCAGCTCTCGTCTGTCCATAAACTTTTGTTAAACACATTTAAGAACCGTTAAGATCAGTTCATACACATGGGAAGTGCTTAACAAGTTTAATTCCCAGTTTTGGAGTGTAATCATGACACTTCCACTTGTTTTGCTTGAGCCAACATTAGCTGACAGCACATTATACCTCTTCCGCTTTATTTGCGTTTTATTGTTCCCACACATAGCTCATGTATTCTACCAAGTATTTATCTTACCAGTGGATTAGGAAACAATAGCTATATACTTTCCAAAATGTTGCATTTTTATTATTAATGTTGGTCCAATTCCCTGAATGGGATTGGTCCACCACTAGGTGACAACATGGTAGACAACTTTCCTCAAACAGCTCTAATTCCTCCCCTACCTGCAACAATGCACATTGATCCTTCTGTCTTTAGATCACATTTGGATCCTAGTGATCAGCTTACTACAGTTAGATCCACGCCCCACTCCCAAGCTCATCCACTGAAAAGCAAAAGAAAACTAAAAAAATCTGTTCCTTTTACTGGCACCCCCCCACCCCATTCAGGTCCCTTCCTGTGCTGTGCCGCCGATCCTTCTGCATTTTTTATTTAAAAAAATATTTCTTCTTTTAAACCATAGTAACCTGCTTGCTACAATGCATAAAAGTTATTTTGTATCTGAAACACTTACGTTTTATATGAAACAGCAAAAAAGTAAAGTTCTGTCCTTTGCACTGGTTTATCCTGCAAAATCTCATGTTTCTACAAAAAATGTCCCACGTTTGCATGTCATGTGATCTCTTAAAAGTGTCTCTAATTTTCATGAGGGTTAATTTTCAGTCTCTTGCTAACCAAGGGATCTGCAGAACTTTTCAAGAGAGACTTTCTTAATTCAGACTTCTGTTAAGGATCCCACACCACCTTGAGATCTGAATTTTGTCTTACAAAAATTTGACTTGGCCTCCTTTTGAGCAAGCCTATTCAGATAACTCAGATTTTTATTCTGTAAGACGCAGTTTGTAGCGGCAGGTACTTCTGCAATGTAAATTTCAGAGCTCCAATTTCTTGCAAGCCGTCTTACTTAGTCTTTCAAAAAGGTGGGTTTTCCTCGAGTATAAACCATTACTTTCTGCCCAAGCTGGCCATAGGATCCACTCTAAACCAGCCTTTCCATTTCCCAGTCTTTTATCCTGTATCTCCTTCACTGTCACAAGGAACAAAGCAATTTAGACAACATGATGCAATATTTATCACTTTTTTTTTTTTGCAAGGCCAAATTGGGACAAAAGGTCTCTAAAGTTTCATTAACCAGATGGCTGCCTGAATGCATTTCCCATAGTTTTGCTTCATCTAAAAGACCACTTTCATACAGACCAAAATCTTATTCAGCCAGGGCAGTTGCAACTTCCTCAGCCCTCTTTATAAAAAAAAAAAAAAAAAAAAAAAAAAAAAACTCTTGCTCCACCCAAGCTACACCACTGAGGCATCCATTTAGAATATCATGAAGTATGGTAGCCCTAAAGGAAGGTTTATCTAAGCACACATTCAGCTAATAATGTTTGCAGAAGTACACATAGATGTTCATGTGACTGCTGCACAAATTTCATTAACTGAGGAGTTGACAAAGCGGCTATGATCTTTTCATAGGTTCATAGGTTCATACTAGGCTATCTGCCCAAGGGCATTTATAAGCCTAGCCCATAGTTATGTGGCTTTCGCCACCCCTTTAGTTTGAATAAAAACTATGCCTATCATTTTTCTGTGCCTCTGTCAAGCAGTGACACTGAAGTAATCCCTGGGGTATATCTGCGATCTCCCATCCATTGGTCAAGATTCCTCTTGAACAAGGCCAGCGAGGTGCTCTGCCTCACATGTACCGGGATTTTGTTCCACAGCATAGGGAGTCTCTGGGTGATGAATCTGTCCCTCCAGCACGTTCTATTTATTACCGTGTCAAGGTTTAAGTCTCCCGCCCTTGTGGTTCTGAGGGATCTAGATTTTTTGAGGTGAAGCATATTCATCAAATCTGGGTTTGACATGGCCTTATATGTCAGGCACAGGTCACCTCTGAGCAAGCGGTATGAGACTGAATAGAGCTGGAGTTCTTTCAGTCGGGCAGCATAAGACATATTTTTGAGACCCTTTATCCATTTGGTGAGGAACTTTTGGGGCCTTTCAAGCTGCGGATCCAAAGTCTGCAAGTTCCCTATGTCTTTATTTATGAGTTCCATTATGATCCTCTCCATGGCTTTGCAGATAAGGCTTGTCAAGCTAATGGGGCGGTAATTTCCAGGGTCTGTGGAGGCACTGCCCTTATGAAGTGGGACCACAGTCGCCGTGCGCCACTCCTTGGGTACGTATCCTGAGGTGAGGCTAAGATTAAACAGCTGTCCTAACTGTGGGTTTAATTCCTCGTTGAGTTCATGAAGCACACAGCCGGGGACACCATCCAGTCCCATGGATGCTGTGTTTTTGCCTTAGTGAGGCAGTTCTCACCTGGGCGTTGGAGATGTTTGGGGGCTACAATCCTCTGGAATAGATATCTCTCCTTTGGGGAGAAGTTTGCACTGAACCTGTCAGCCAGTATGTTAGCAATGTGTGTAGGTTCAGTAATTTTCACATCATTTTGAACTAATTCTGAGCATATCTGGGAGTTTCCTCCTAGGTTTCTAACATAGCTAAAGAAGGCCTTATGATTGTCTTTAGAGTCCTTGGCGATTTTTCTCTCAAAATTTGCCTTGGATGATTTTATGAGAGCTCTTAGTTTTTACTTATAATGATTAAAGGTGTCTTACCTTTCAAGGATTTTGCTCTATCTTGTAGTAGCTTCCTCCTTTTGTTGTAGAGCTTGTTTATGGCTGGGGTCCACCAGACTGGATGCTTGCCTTTGGTACAGAGAGTCTTAGTTTTGTTTGGGATTGCCTGATCCATGCAGTCCTGTAGGTGCTGGTAGAAGGCATTTGTAAGTGATTCAGCGGTTTGAGTAATGTTTACCACTGGCTCAGGGGCCTTAAAGGAGACCACACTAGTTTTTAGAAGTGTGAAATCGGCTTTTGAGAAGTTTTTCACTGTGGTCTTTTTGTTTCAGGTGGGGCGGGATGAGGACCTCCAGCGAGATTAGTTTATGATCTGATCTCACCAGTGAGGGTATACTTCGGTGTTGAACATTTTGATCCCATGTTCGTGATGATGAGATCAAGTATGTTTTCTCCTCTTGTGGGGATGGTGACTAGTTGTTCCATGGCATTTGAGTTTATGAACTCAAGGAATCTTTGGGTTAGAGTGTTCGGGCTTGAGTAGTGTTCCCAGTCTATATTAGGGTAGTTGAAGTCACCTAGTATGATGGTGTTTGGAGATACATTTATCCCCTCCAATGTTTTCAGGAAGGCCATGTGAGGTTCCTGAGTTTGAGAGGGTGGCCTGTAACATGCTACAAATTGCAGAGCAGTCTTGCCTATGGTTAATTGCACCTGGATGGTCTCCGATACATCGCGTTGCCACCAACCTTGAGGTGTGGGTGTCCTTTATGAATATGGACACCCCCCCTCCTTTCTTGGTGTTGTCCAGATTTTAGGGTCGGAACGCATGATATGAGGTGAAACCTGTTAGTGCTGGGGTGCTCTCAGGAGCCTTGAACCAGGTTTCTGTCACAGCACAGACATCGATGTTCTCCATATTGAGAAGGGCCTTGAGTGCGTGCATCTTGAGACTGAGACTTCTGGCATTGAGCAGCATTACCCTTAGTTTTTTTCCTTTTTGGTGTTCTAGGGTGGTAGGTTTAGAATTTGAGCCTTGCCTAAAAAGGCACTATGGGGTGGCAAGAGCCTTTGCCAATATCCAGAAGCCCAGGGTGACAGGTGCAAGCCGTCCCTTGAAAGCAGCGTGGCTTGTCCAGCATGTCATCCCAGGCAGACAGACATTGGGTCCCCTTTGAATGACACCAGAATTTAAGCCAATTATTAAAGCTGATCATCTTATCACTGTATTGTGGCATCATTCTAGGTGAAGGTAGGATACTGCTCAAGGTCAGGGTCATACCTGCCTGGGCTACATAATCAGAGAGCTCCTCGATGTCCCTTTTCATGTAGTCCAAGGAGGTACGTCTCAGGTCGTTGACACCAGCGTGGACAATGACTGAGTCGTACTTGTACCTGCTGTTGAGAGACCTGAGTGCTTGCGTTATGTGGCGGATTCTAGCACCCGACAGGCAGCTTACTGTGACCTTCTCCTTACTCAGTCTGGTGAGCGGGACGTCAGTGTGTCTGACTATGGAATCACCAATGACAAGTGTGTCTGGCATTTTGTTTGGCCTTAAGGGCTGTGACTGTTTGACACTCTGACTGTGTGGTCTATGTGTTGCATGTGTTGGGTCGTGAGGTGGTAGTTGTTTAGGTGTCTGCTTTGGTGGCCTCTGCTGTTTTGGTAAATTTTTGAACAGAGCCTCCGAGTATGTCTTTGTGTGAATATGTGTATGATTTGAAGTTGTGATGGTACCATGTGTGACTGGGTATGTATTGTGTGTGGTTACCTTCTCCTCCTGTCTGGTCTTGCCAGTCCTATGTTGAGAGAGCTCAGCCTCCAGTCTGGCCGTATAGTTGCATCTCTCGCATGTATTTGTGTTTTGTGGGAGAAGGAGAGGATTGTCTGTGTACATGAGGCAATTGTAACATTGCCTCAATATTCCCAGGTTCACCAGTTGAGCTGGAGAGGACACTAGCAACTGATCCCTCGACATACTAGAAGTAGTAGATAAAGAGACTTTCAAAGGACTCGGGGAAGTGGGTTTTAGGCTGGTGGGGTACTATCTATAATAAGAGTGCTTTATCAAGGTGCAAGTACTGTAGGAGTAAGTGCTAGGCTTTACAGATAGAGAATAGTCTACTTGGGAATCAAGTAGAGATGAACTTTTCAGTTATAGGATATGCTGGTTAGATCAGCAGTACAGCTCGAGGAAGGTAGTTCTAAGGGAAAATTTGAAGAGTGGAATTTAGATGTCCCGAATAGTTTAACTTTAACCGCTGCTCTTGTGTGCAACAGTGGCAACTCAGCTAACGCGTTTAGCGTGTTTTATAGCAGGGGCTGAAGGGAGCTAGGAATTGGCCCAAAGCGACCAATGGACTACTAGTTTCTGGCTGAAACTTCACCAAATCAGACAAAAGGCGCTCAGTGCTTCCCACTCCCACTGGTAAGCAAAGAAACTTCCCTCCTTCCTAATAAGGCAATGGATCAGTAACAGGAACTAAAAACAAAGCCCAGGGATCAGCAACTCTGAAACTGGACTACTCTAGTTCAGTAAGGCGGAAAACAAGAGATTTTTGTTTTATTACAGAGATAAGGAAAAAAACAGACAGTAAATGATATAAATGCTGTAAATCGGCTAGCGCACTTTAGTGTGTAGTCTACAGAAACAATTTGCAACAATTAGTAACTTAAAGTGCAATAAACAGTGTAAAATGCAGAAATCACTTAAAGTAGCAGTAAAACAGGCGAAATGCAGTCGCTAGCTTAATAACAGTGGGAAAGCCACAAAAATACTTATATCTGGTAGAAAGTCACTCTTTTAGCTCTCTGCTGCTTGGATCACTCTGCAGGCCACCATGAGGATCTGTGCTGAGTTGGTATGAGCTGGAAAACGCGTGTTTAGCGTGTTTTATAGCAGGGGGCTGAAAGGAGCTAGGAATTGGCCCAAAACGACCAATGGACTACTAGTTTCTGGCTGAAACTTCACCAATTCGGACAAAAAGGCTGCTCAGTGCTTCCCACTCCCACTGGTAAGCAAAGAAACTTCCCTCCTTCCTAATAAGGCAATGGATCAGTAACAGGAACTAAAAACAAAGCCCAGGGATCAGCAACTCTGAAACTGGACTACTCTAGTTCAGTAAGGTGGGAAAACAAGAGATTTTTTTTTTTTTTTTACAGAGACAAGGAAAAAAACAGACAGTAAATGCTATAAATGCTTTTAAGTGGCTAGCACACTTGAGTGTGTTAGCCTACAGGTAAAATTAAGCAACAAATAACTTTTTAAGAGTGAAAAACTTTTAGTTATGTACTCACCATAACTTCAGATGTTTGGGATCCATCTCGCCTACATTCTGAATGATGGGTTCGGAGCCGATCCCTCGGCTCCGACTCGGCACGCTTATGCCAAAGAGCGAAGTCTCTTATTGGCTGAGCTTACTATATCCCAGGATGCACCACCATCAGTCCCCCAGATCTAGTTTGTCCGCATACATGCACACATGCATACCCTGCTTATATAACATCGCCAGATGAAACAAGATAAAAACAGTGGAGCTCAAAACCGTTCTATCTCTTCTGATCTGCAACGCAGGGGAAGGAGGGTGGTATCAGGAATGTGGCGAGATGGATCCCAAACATCTGAAGTTATGGTGAGTACATAACTAAAAGATGTTATGTGATCCTATCTCGCCTACATTCTGAATGATGGGACAGCGTCCTAGCACCTGAATCCTGGGTGGCTCACTGGAAAACACTCCTGAGTACCGTGGAACCAAATGAAGCTCGTCCTTTAGATGCCACATCCAATTTGTAGTGGGAAATGAAAGTGTGCGGGTTGGACCAAGTAGCCGCAGCACAAATTTCCGAAATAGCGAGCTTGGAGTGAAAAGCTATAGAAGTAGCCATAGCTCTGGTAGAATGAGCTTTGATAGATGATGCAAGTTGCTTATTTGAAGAAGAATAGGCCTGAGTTATGCAATCTCTAATCCATTTTGAGATTGTAGCTTTTGTGATAGTTTGGCCCGATTTATTATCTGAGAAGGACACAAACAACTGGTCTGACTTACGAAGTTGCTGAGTCCTGTCTAAATAGAAGCGTAATTGTCTGTGAACATCCAATTTATGGAGAGTGTATTCTGCTTCATTAGAGAATTTTGGAAAGAAAACTGGTAGTTCTAGAGATTGTTGAAGACAGAAACTAGAGCAGACCTTTGGGACAAAGGATGGATTAGGCCTAAGAGATACTCTATCTTTGTGGAAAATCAGATATGGTGGTTTAATAGACAGGGCTTGAAGCTCTGAGACTCTTCTTGCAAGTAATAGCCACTAAGAATGCCGCTTTCCATGACAGATATTTTAATTGCATGTAGCAGCCGGTTCAAAGGGGAGATGTTAATGCGCCAAGCACTAAATCAAGATCCCACGGAGGTGCAGGATGAAAAACTGGTGGTCTTAACAGACTCGCACCTTTAATGAATGTTTTGCATAGCCTGCTGCTCATCAAAGGAGGATCCGTGGATTCATGGAATTTAGAAATAGCAGCTAGTTGAACTTTAATAGTTGAGACAGAAGATCCCTGATTAAATAGGGATGTTAAGAATTTCAAAACCTCTGGGACAGGAGCAGTGATAGGGTCTAAGCCCTTGAGTTGAGCCCAGATAGCAAACCTCTTCCACTTACTGAGGTACAACTTGTTAGTGGTGGGTTTGTGGGCCGAAGACAAAATGTGAACAACTTCCGGGTCTAGTGTGTGACTTCTAACTAAGGTCGGAAGTGGAGGAGCCAAGCTGTCAATTTCAGAGATTGAAGGGACTGATGCCAATGTCCCGACTGATGGATTAGCAAATCCGGGATCAGGTCTAAGGTCCACGGATCCCACTGCATGCTTTTTCAGGTAAGGAAACCATATCTGACGAGGCCAGTATGGGGCAATCAGAATCATTGAAGACTTTAGCTGAGAAGCTTTTTGAATGACTTTGGGAAGGAGTGGAATTGGAGGAAAAGCATAAAGCAACCCTGTTGGCCAGGGTTGTGCTAGAGCATCCATGGCGGTACTTCCTGATGATGAATCAAGGAGAAGAACCTTTGGCACTTGGTGTTTTGTGGAGTCGCAAATAGGTCGTAGCACGGCCGTCCCACCTCTTGAAAATCCGGGCTGCTACTGTGCGGTTTAGAGACCATTCGTGAGGAGAGAGAATTGTCCTGCTTAATTTGTCCGCCAATACATTGGACTTTCCGGGATGTGGGTCGCTACCAAGAAGCGGTTGGTAGCTACAGCCCATTCCCACACTCTCATGGCCTCTCTGCAAAGGGGATACGATCTGGTCCCTCCTTGTTTGTTCAGGTACCAAACCACCGACATGTTGTCTGTGTGGATGGCGATGATGCCCTGAGGAAGGAACTTGTGTAAGGCCTGTAGGGATAGAAGTACAGCCCTCATCTCCAACACGCTGATGTGGAGAAGAGCTTCGTCCGAAGCCAGGAGCCCTGAACTAGCCTGCCCAGACAATGCCCCCCCCCACCCTATCTGGGAGGCCTCTGTCGTCAGGGTAACCACTGGGGGGGGGGGAACAAACGGTTTTCCTGATCCAAGTTGGATGTCTGAAGCCACCAGCGCAGGTCCCTTTGCATAATTCCGTAATCATGATGTGATAATTGAGGGAAGATCTTGAAAGGACCATTGAGTTGATAAGAGCCACTGAAGAATCCTCATGTGTAACCTTGCTAGAGGAACTAAAAGTACCGTGGCAGACATTGAGCCTAGAACCTGTAGGACCATCCTGGCTGGGGCTTTGGATCTCGAGATCAGAGCTTGAACTTGGCCCTGTAAGGTTCGGATCCTTTCGGCAGGAAGAAAGACACGCATCAATCTTGAGTCTATCTCTGCTCCTATGAACTTTATGCTGAGAGGGCAGCAAGACAGACTTTGACCAATTGAATGTAATCCCAGGGAAACACCCAGGGAGATGGTGGCTTTGAGGTTGTCCATAAGTAGATGCCTGGTGGTGGCAGTCAGGAGCCAGTCGTCGAGATAGGGAAACACTTGGAATCCAAGGCTCCTCAGGTGAGCCGTCACTACTGCCAAACACTTGGTGAACACCCTGGGGCTGTGGTGAGACCAAAGGGCAGAGCACAAAATTGGTAATGACTGGCTCCCAGGCTGAAGCGCGAATACCTTCTGGGCCTGATGTATCGGTATGTGATAATAGGCGTCCTTGAGGTCTATGGAGCACATCCAAACATCCTTCTCCAACAACGGAGAATGGATTGCAACGTGACCATTCGAATTTGGATTTCGTGACGGATAGGTTCAGTCTGCTGAGATCCAATATTGGTCTCAGGTCCCCTGTCTTTTGGCACTAAAAGAACCTGGAGTAATTTCCTGATCCGATTTGGTCTGTGGGGACCGGTTGGATGACTCCTTTTGTAGCAGCTTTGAAGCTTCTGCGGCTGCTATTTCCCTTTGACTGGGTGGTGGGTCCGGATTCTCTTGGACGGAGGGTGAGTATTTGAATGGGATGGTGTAACCTCCGGCATTATCCAAGCACCCATCTGTCCTGAGTGATTGACTTCCAGGCTTTAGGTGCTTGGCAAAGCGACACCCGACTGGCTCCGAGCAGCACAGCCGGGCAATCCCTCATGTCGTGTGGGAGGCTGAAGAGCCACGAAAGGACTCGCGGTCTCCAGAATTGCGGGCCCTCTGCCGCCTCTGGACGGCGTCTCCTGAAAAATTTCCCCCCTCTGCCTCTGGGGGAATCTTCCTGCTGTTGGGAGAAAAACTTGCGAGATTTCGAACCACATTTTCCCCCTCCTTTGGCCTTGGGGTAAGGCCGAAGGGAGTGGAATAACGGGCCCCTACGGCAGATAACGTTTTCCCTCTTGCTCACAGCGGGTAAGGGTGTCTTTCACCTTGGGTCCAAATAATGAGGACCCATCAAAGGGAGCGTCGGCGAAGGAAGACTTGAAGGCCTCCGCAAACTGACACAAGCGAGCCAGGCCTGTCTACGTAGAGCCACGCCTGTGCCTGCCGCTTACCCGCCTTCGGCCGCATAGGATATGAGCCTCATGGAAAGTTAGCAATTGACGTAAGGATAGCCAACTGAGAGCTAACGGGCTGGGCTAGCTGCTCAGGTAGGTTACCCGAGAGGGAGTCTGACAACTCCTTGACCAGATCCCTCTGAAGCCTAGTAAAATGTGCCAAATAATTCAGAGACCTTAAGGTAAAGGCCGCTGAAGTCAGGGTGCGCTTCCCGTACCTATCCATACTCCTAGACTCCTTATTAGGAGGATGGATGGACGTTGAAGCCTCTGCCACGTCCTGCTGTGTAGCAGATGCCACCACCATGGCATCTACAGCCACGCCTTTAGTAAGGAACTCCTTCTCGGGGGGAGCAGATAAGAATTTGTTTGGACGAGAAGGGACTGGTTCCACAGTATCCGGGTGTTCCCCGCCCGCCGACAAACTAAATCCAGAAGCTCGTCAAGGGCGGAGATACCCAGGAGGCGGAGGGCTGAGCCCTAAAGGCCTTGAGGAGCACTGATTCGTCCGCAGAGGGGCGATTGGACATCCAACCGCCTCGTTGTTTGAGGAGCACTAAGATGTCTGCAAAGGAGACATCATCCGAGGAACTTAGGGACCCCTGCATCATCCATATCCGTGTCCGATGTGATAGACTCGGGGAGTCCACGTGCTTCCTCTTGCGATCTCTTCCTTGGGGTTCCTCTGGAGATGACTCAAGAACCCTCAGGAAGAGGGGAACCCCACTGGGGTAACCTCAGGCCTCGGGCTCCGCTGGCCAGACAGGGGAACTACCAAAGACCCAGTCTCCACCAGGGAAGGTGCTGGTAAAACGGAGAGATGGCCGAGGATTTGGCCAAAGCACTCCTCATGGCTCTGAAAGCCGGACCTCCAGAATCCTGGGAGCGCCCAGTCTCCGGGGCCATGATAGTAGACGGAAGTCCCAAGAAGCACCGAGAGGGAGGCTCGGAACCAGCATCGTCCCAAACATCACCCTCGGGTCCAGCCGAGAAGTCCCAGACCAAACTCGGACCCGAGGCCCGGTTGGAGTAAGGGTCGGAGCCGACCCTGAGATCACCACCGCCGGCTCAAGAGCACCTGCTCCGACGGAGCCAAGCAGTCGGAGGAGGAATAGCAATGGGATGGGTCATGGCCATCGGCTCGAAACCAACTGGGTCGGAGCGAAACAAATTTTTGGAAGACTGGGGACTGGAAAAGTCTTTGGAGCACCCTGTCTATATCAGAATCCGACATTCTCAAGACCGAGAGGAAACAGAACGGGTTCGAGAAGACCTCTCCCTCGCCCCAAGGGACTAGGGACCGGCTCAGGCGACTCGATGAGAATCAGCGCCGAGGAAACGCACACACCAGATTCCATCGGTGCCGAGGTAGACTTCGCCGAGGGAGGAAGTGTCTGAGCGACCCTTGTCGGCTCGAGCAGTGGAGCCGAAGGTGACCCGCCTCTCAATGCCCCAGCCATCGGCTCGGCCCGAGGAGTCGATACTGGTGGCATCGAGGCAGACCGTTCCGACCTCGGCTCAAGCCTTTGGAGAAGGAGAGGCCTGCCTAGGTCTCTTGGCAGTCGGATCGGACGGACTGATCGGAGCAAGCCCTTTTCTTTGGCAGGAGTCGGAGCCAAGACAAGGCTTCTTCAAAAGAGGGTTTAATCAACCCTTTAAATTAATTTATTTTTCCTCTCCTGGAGGACCCTAGAGGAAAAAGCGTGACATACGCTGCATGACTCCTGCAAGTGCTTTGCCCCTAAACAATAAACACAAAGTAGATGGTCATCAGTAACAGACATCTTAAAAGCACATTTAGTACATTTTTAAAGCCCGGAAGGCCTAGGGCTTGAGACATAATGTTAACAATTTCTGACAGGAAATTTAACCACTGTAGAATCGCCTATGACAAAAACCAAGGCTTAAAGAAACTGTGTAAAACACAACCTTAGGTGTAATAACCGGGAACTTTAAAACACTAAAATTAAGTTATAAAGTTTGACTGAAAAGGCCCTGGATTGAAAGGGGCCAAAACAAACTCTACCCAGTCACACACAAGAAATCCACTACTCAATCGAACACAATAGGCAGCAGCAAAAGGTAGCAATAGCCGTTAAAACGGCTTTTGTGAAATACAAGCACAAAAACTGACAGAAAAGTAGTTAATAAAAGCTACTCAGCCCAGCCAGCTCGAGACCACGTCCTTGCAGTTAAGCGGCAAACGAGATCTGGGGGACTGATGGTGGTGCATCCTGGGATATAGTAAGCTCAGCCAATAAGAGACTTCGCTCTTTGGCATGGCAGTTGAGTCGGAGCCGAGGGATCGGCTCCGAACCCATCATTCAGAATGTAGGCGAGATAGGATCACATAACATCAGTTAATCAACACAAAAACAGTTTAAATAGAATGCAGAGCTGTATATAAACAGGCTAAGATGCAGTCGCTAAGCAGTAAATATTCAAAAAGCCAGAAAAAAATACTTAAATCAGTTATAGCAAATACAGTTATAACAAATGCTCTGAAATATACTGTATATTTCCAATATGATTGAGAAGGACAGTCAGAACACAAGAAGGTTCAGGCGAAAAAGAAAAAAAAAGTTTTGTTTTACTTTTTGAAAAGGGAAAAGGAGGAACAGAAGGCCTTATCAAATGTTCTCTCTGTATTAAGAAGAATGAGCTAATGACACTAGACTGGGAGGTGTGTCACAGTAGGGGCGGGCAACTGCAAAGCCACCAAGTATAAGAGCAAGACACCAACAGGGAGGGAGGGTGAGACAAAATAGCCTAAGACAAAGACAGCACTACAGAGTCAAATGAAAGTTTTTAAACAGATAAGGATTTGTGAAGATTCTGAATAGACAAAGTGCTTTATATATATTAAATTATAAAAACAGTAATCTGTAAAAATAATCAAAAGATACTTATATTTTGTAGCTCAGTTGCGGTCAAACAACTTCTCCAGCCTGCACTGTGTGCAAAGACACCAAAGTTAGGGCAAGACCAGATCAACAACTTTTTTTTTACAAGAACACAAAAGAACCAGCCCCCACTAGCCAAGAGATAATTACACAGAGTAAATGTTTCATTTTATACAATAGCCTAAGACAAAGACAGCACTACAGAGTCAAATGAAAGTTTTTAAACAGATAAGGATTTGTGAAGATTCTGAATAGACAAAGTGCTTTATATATATTAAATTATAAAAACAGTAATCTGTAAAAATAATCAAAAGATACTTATATTTTGTAGCTCAGTTGCGGTCAAACAACTTCTCCAGCCTGCACTGTGTGCAAAGACACCAAAGTTAGGGCAAGACCAGAACAACAACTTCTTTTTTACAAGAACACAAAAGAACCAGCCCCCACTAGCCAAGAGATAATTACACAGAGTAAATGTTTCAGTTTATACAATAGCCTAAGACAAAGACAGCACTACAGAGTCAAATGAAAGTTTTAAACAGATAAGGATTTGTGAAGATTCTGAATAGACAAAGTGCTTTATATATATTAAATTATAAAAACAGTAATCTGTAAAAATAATCAAAAGATACTTATATTTTGTAGCTCAGTTGCGGTCAAACAACTTCTCCAGCCTGCACTGTGTGCAAAGACACCAAAGTTAGGGCAAGACCAGATCAACAACTTTTTTTTACAAGAACACAAAAGAACCAGCCTCCACTAGCCAAGAGATAATTACACAGAGTAAATGTTTCAGTTTATACAATAGCCTAAGACAAAGACAGCACTACAGAGACAAATGAAAGTTTTACACAGATAAGGATTTGTGAAGATTCTGAATAGTCGAAGTGCTTTATGTATATTAAATTATAAAAACAGTAATCTGTTAAAATAATCAAAAGATACTTATATTTTGTAGCTCAGTTGTGGTCAAACAACTTCTCCAGCCTGCACTGTGTGCAAAGACACCAAAGTTAGGGCAAGACCAGATCAACAACTTTTTTACAAGAACACAAAAGAACCAGCCCCCACTAGCCAAGAGATAATTACACAGAGTAAATGTTTCAGTTTATACAATAGCCTAAGACAAAGACAGCACTACAGAGTCAAATGAAAGTTTTAAACAGATAAGGATTTGTGAAGATTCTGAATAGACAAAGTGCTTTATATATATTAAATTATAAAAACAGTAATCTGTAAAAATAATCAAAAGATACTTATATTTTGTAGCTCAGTTGCGGTCAAACAACTTCTCCAGCCTGCACTGTGTGCAAAGACACCAAAGTTAGGGCAAGACCAGATCAACAACTTTTTTTTACAAGAACACAAAAGAACCAGCCCCCACTAGCCAAGAGATAATTACACAGAGTAAATGTTTCAGTTTATACAATAGCCTAAGACAAAGACAGCACTACAGAGTCAAATGAAAGTTTTTAAACAGATAAGGATTTGTGAAGATTCTGAATAGACAAAGTGCTTTATATATATTAAATTATAAAAACAGTAATCTGTAAAAATAATCAAAAGATACTTATATTTTGTAGCTCAGTTGCGGTCAAACAACTTCTCCAGCCTGCACTGTGTGCAAAGACACCAAAGTTAGGGCAAGACCAGATCAACAACTTTTTTTACAAGAACACAAAAGAACCAGCCCCCACTAGCCAAGAGATAATTACACAGAGTAAATGTTTCAGTTTATACAATAGCCTAAGACAAAGACAGCACTACAGAGTCAAATGAAAGTTTTAAACAGATAAGGATTTGTGAAGATTCTGAATAGACAAAGTGCTTTATATATATTAAATTATAAAAACAGTAATCTGTAAAATAATCAAAAGATACTTATATTTTGTAGCTCAGTTGCGGTCAAACAACTTCTCCAGCCTGCACTGTGTGCAAAGACACCAAAGTTAGGGCAAGACCAGATCAACAACTTTTTTACAAGAACACAAAAGAACCAGCCCCCACTAGCCAAGAGATAATTACACAGAGTAAATGTTTCAGTTTATACAATAGCCTAAGACAAAGACAGCACTACAGAGTCAAATGAAAGTTTTTAAACAGATAAGGATTTGTGAAGATTCTGAATAGACAAAGTGCTTTATATATATTAAATTATAAAAACAGTAATCTGTAAAAATAATCAAAAGATACTTATATTTTGTAGCTCAGTTGCGGTCAAACAACTTCTCCAGCCTGCACTGTGTGCAAAGACACCAAAGTTAGGGCAAGACCAGATCAACAACTTTTTTTACAAGAACACAAAAGAACCAGCCCCCACTAGCCAAGAGATAATTACACAGAGTAAATGTTTCAGTTTATACAATAGCCTAAGACAAAGACAGCACTACAGAGTCAAATGAAAGTTTTTAAACAGATAAGGATTTGTGAAGATTCTGAATAGACAAAGTGCTTTATATATATTAAATTATAAAAACAGTAATCTGTAAAAATAATCAAAAGATACTTATATTTTGTAGCTCAGTTGCGGTCAAACAACTTCTCCAGCCTGCACTGTGTGCAAAGACACCAAAGTTAGGGCAAGACCAGATCAACAACTTTTTTTTTACAAGAACACAAAAGAACCAGCCCCCACTAGCCAAGAGATAATTACACAGAGTAAATGTTTCAGTTTATACAATAGCCTAAGACAAAGACAGCACTACAGAGTCAAATGAAAGTTTTTAAACAGATAAGGATTTGTGAAGATTCTGAATAGACAAAGTGCTTTATATATATTAAATTATAAAACAGTAATCTGTAAAAATAATCAAAAGATACTTATATTTTGTAGCTCAGTTGCGGTCAAACAACTTCTCCAGCCTGCACTGTGTGCAAAGACACCAAAGTTAGGGCAAGACCAGATCAACAACTTTTTTTTACAAGAACACAAAAGAACCAGCCCCCACTAGCCAAGAGATAATTACACAGAGTAAATGTTTCAGTTTATACAATAGCCTAAGACAAAGACAGCACTACAGAGTCAAATGAAAGTTTTAAACAGATAAGGATTTGTGAAGATTCTGAATAGACAAAGTGCTTTATATATATTAAATTATAAAAACAGTAATCTGTAAAATAATCAAAAGATACTTATATTTTGTAGCTCAGTTGCGGTCAAACAACTTCTCCAGCCTGCACTGTGTGCAAAGACACCAAAGTTAGGGCAAGACCAGATCAACAACTTTTTTTACAAGAACACAAAAGAACCAGCCCCCACTAGCCAAGAGATAATTACACAGAGTAAATGTTTCAGTTTATACAATAGCCTAAGACAAAGACAGCACTACAGAGTCAAATGAAAGTTTTAAACAGATAAGGATTTGTGAAGATTCTGAATAGACAAAGTGCTTTATATATATTAAATTATAAAACAGTAATCTGTAAAAATAATCAAAAGATACTTATATTTTGTAGCTCAGTTGCGGTCAAACAACTTCTCCAGCCTGCACTGTGTGCAAAGACACCAAAGTTAGGGCAAGACCAGATCAACAACTTTTTTTTACAAGAACACAAAAGAACCAGCCCCCACTAGCCAAGAGATAATTACACAGAGTAAATGTTTCAGTTTATACAATAGCCTAAGACAAAGACAGCACTACAGAGTCAAATGAAAGTTTTTAAACAGATAAGGATTTGTGAAGATTCTGAATAGACAAAGTGCTTTATATATATTAAATTATAAAAACAGTAATCTGTAAAAATAATCAAAAGATACTTATATTTTGTAGCTCAGTTGCTGTCAAACAACTTCTCCAGCCTGCACTGTGTGCAAAGACACCAAAGTTAGGGCAAGACCAGATCAACAACTTTTTTTTACAAGAACACAAAAGAACCAGCCCCCACTAGCCAAGAGATAATTACACAGAGTAAATGTTTCAGTTTATACAATAGCCTAAGACAAAGACAGCACTACAGAGTCAAATGAAAGTTTTTAAACAGATAAGGATTTGTGAAGATTCTGAATAGACAAAGTGCTTTATATATATTAAATTATAAAACAGTAATCTGTAAAAATAATCAAAAGATACTTATATTTTGTAGCTCAGTTGCGGTCAAACAACTTCTCCAGCCTGCACTGTGTGCAAAGACACCAAAGTTAGGGCAAGACCAGATCAACAACTTTTTTTACAAGAACACAAAAGAACCAGCACCACTAGCCAAGAGATAATTACACAGAGTAAATGTTTCAGTTTATACAATAGCCTAAGACAAAGACAGCACTACAGAGTCAAATGAAAGTTTTTAAACAGATAAGGATTTGTGAAGATTCTGAATAGACAAAGTGCTTTATATATATTAAATTATAAAAACAGTAATCTGTAAAAATAATCAAAAGATACTTATATTTTGTAGCTCAGTTGTGGTCAAACAACTTCTCCAGCCTGCACTGTGTGCAAAGACACCAAAGTTAGGGCAAGACCAGATCAACAACTTTTTTTTTACAAGAACACAAAAGAACCAGCCCCCACTAGCCAAGAGATAATTACACAGAGTAAATGTTTCAGTTTATACAATAGCCTAAGACAAAGACAGCACTACAGAGTCAAATGAAAGTTTTTAAACAGATAAGGATTTGTGAAGATTCTGAATAGACAAAGTGCTTTATATATATTAAATTATAAAAACAGTAATCTGTAAAAATAATCAAAAGATACTTATATTTTGTAGCTCAGTTGTGGTCAAACAACTTCTCCAGCCTGCACTGTGTGCAAAGACACCAAAGTTAGGGCAAGACCAGATCAACAGCTTTTTTTTTACAAGAACACAAAAGAACCAGCCCCCACTAGCCAAGAGATAATTACACAGAGTAAATGTTTCAGTTTATACAATAGCCTAAGACAAAGACAGCACTACAGAGTCAAATGAAAGTTTTAAACAGATAAGGATTTGTGAAGATTCTGAATAGACAAAGTGCTTTATATATATTAAATTATAAAAACAGTAATCTGTAAAAATAATCAAAAGATACTTATATTTTGTAGCTCAGTTGCGGTCAAACAACTTCTCCAGCCTGCACTGTGTGCAAAGACACCAAAGTTAGGGCAAGACCAGATCAACAACTTTTACAAGAACACAAAAGAACCAGCCCCCACTAGCCAAGAGATAATTACACAGAGTAAATGTTTCAGTTTATACAATAGCCTAAGACAAAGACAGCACTACAGAGTCAAATGAAAGTTTTAAACAGATAAGGATTTGTGAAGATTCTGAATAGACAAAGTGCTTTATATATATTAAATTATAAAACAGTAATCTGTAAAAATAATCAAAAGATACTTATATTTTGTAGCTCAGTTGCGGTCAAACAACTTCTCCAGCCTGCACTGTGTGCAAAGACACCAAAGTTAGGGCAAGACCAGATCAACAACTTTTTTTACAAGAACACAAAAGAACCAGCCCCCACTAGCCAAGAGATAATTACACAGAGTAAATGTTTCAGTTTATACAATAGCCTAAGACAAAGACAGCACTACAGAGTCAAATGAAAGTTTTTAAACAGATAAGGATTTGTGAAGATTCTGAATAGACAAAGTGCTTTATATATATTAAATTATAAAAACAGTAATCTGTAAAAATAATCAAAAGATACTTATATTTTGTAGCTCAGTTGTGTCAAACAACTTCTCCAGCCTGCACTGTGTGCAAAGACACCAAAGTTAGGGCAAGACCAGATCAACAACTTTTTTTTTACAAGAACACAAAAGAACCAGCCCCCACTAGCCAAGAGATAATTACACAGAGTAAATGTTTCAGTTTATACAATAGCCTAAGACAAAGACAGCACTACAGAGTCAAATGAAAGTTTTAAACAGATAAGGATTTGTGAAGATTCTGAATAGACAAAGTGCTTTATATATATTAAATTATAAAAACAGTAATCTGTAAAAATAATCAAAAGATACTTATATTTTGTAGCTCAGTTGCGGTCAAACAACTTCTCCAGCCTGCACTGTGTGCAAAGACACCAAAGTTAGGGCAAGACCAGATCAACAACTTTTTTACAAGAACACAAAAGAACCAGCCCCCACTAGCCAAGAGATAATTACACAGAGTAAATGTTTCAGTTTATACAATAGCCTAAGACAAAGACAGCACTACAGAGTCAAATGAAAGTTTTAAACAGATAAGGATTTGTGAAGATTCTGAATAGACAAAGTGCTTTATATATATTAAATTATAAAACAGTAATCTGTAAAATAATCAAAAGATACTTATATTTTGTAGCTCAGTTGCGGTCAAACAACTTCTCCAGCCTGCACTGTGTGCAAAGACACCAAAGTTAGGGCAAGACCAGATCAACAACTTTTTTTTACAAGAACACAAAAGAACCAGCCCCCACTAGCCAAGAGATAATTACACAGAGTAAATGTTTCAGTTTATACAATAGCCTAAGACAAAGACAGCACTACAGAGTCAAATGAAAGTTTTAAACAGATAAGGATTTGTGAAGATTCTGAATAGACAAAGTGCTTTATATATATTAAATTATAAAAACAGTAATCTGTAAAATAATCAAAAGATACTTATATTTTGTAGCTCAGTTGCGGTCAAACAACTTCTCCAGCCTGCACTGTGTGCAAAGACACCAAAGTTAGGGCAAGACCAGATCAACAACTTTTTTTTACAAGAACACAAAAGAACCAGCCCCACTAGCCAAGAGATAATTACACAGAGTAAATGTTTCAGTTTATACAATAGCCTAAGACAAAGACAGCACTACAGAGTCAAATGAAAGTTTTTAAACAGATAAGGATTTGTGAAGATTCTGAATAGACAAAGTGCTTTATATATATTAAATTATAAAAACAGTAATCTGTAAAAATAATCAAAAGATACTTATATTTTGTAGCTCAGTTGCGGTCAAACAACTTCTCCAGCCTGCACTGTGTGCAAAGACACCAAAGTTGTTAACATACCATACCACAGCAATGCAGTCTGTGTTTATGGATATCACACCATGAGGATGAAGGTCCTGAAAGGCTTGCAATGACAGGTGGACAAACCACAACTTCAGTATGTTAGATGTGTAACCTGGCCTCCTAGGAAGACCACATTCCTTGCACAATGCTCCCTAACTGTAAAGCAGAGACATCTGTGGTTATTGGGATCAAAGGAAGAGGAAGAAGTGAATGAAGTCCCACCATTATACTGCATGTACCCACCCATCATAAGGGGTGTCTCTTGCATGTGGATGTCTAAGTAAATGGAACCCCCACTGTGAAGTTACATCTGTGCAGCCACTATAAAAGATGCTTCCTGCATGTAGACATTAAGCTACAAGTTTTGTTCACATTGCTCTTCAGTTGTGAACACTAAGCCTGGAGTGTCCACTTAAGAACCTGCATGTAAAATCTAGCATATGGCATTAGGTATACTGTTGCAGTAGTTACATCCAGTACCTTGCCATCTTGAAAGGCAGTTAGTGGAGAGACAAGTGTAGATTCAGAGAAGTGTGAATGAAGACAGTACACCTCTCAGGAAATTTGATTCATTTTTGTGCAGGTGACATCCTATAAACACCGGAGACTGAAGAGATTCCAATTCTGACTTCGCTTTTTTTATCAAGATCACTAGTGACAGGCAAAGTCAGAAGTAGTAGCCCCCCCCCCCCACTTGCTTGAACAAGTGACTACTTGGTGAAGCCAGTCATCTAGATATAGAAAAATCTTGACTTCTCATGTCCTTATGTGAGAGGTGATCACTGTTATGCACTTTGTAAACACCCAGGTTCTGTTTTGAGAGAGAATGGCAAGGTGCCGAAATGGCATTGACTGGCTTCATTTTGAAGTGTTGGAACCTCCTGGACTCCTTGGCAGTTCTGATGTACAGGTATGTATTCCCCAGCAAGCACATCCATTCTTCTCACTGTAGACTCCAAAGGATAGAGTGGCACTATGACCATCCTGATTCTGTTTTTTTTTTTTTCTTCTTTTGTGGACATATTACTTTAGGTCACTGAAATCAAGTATTAGCCTGAGGTATTTTGACTTCTCAGGAATCAAAAAGTATCTTAAATAAAACCTGGACTCTTTCTGGTCTGGTGGAACCTCCCACGTGGCTCTTTTGAGGAGGAGGCTACAAACTTCATTTGCTATTCTCATATGTTTGAGTGTGATGAGAGGAAAAGGTGGGGGTGGTGGTTTTGGGAACTGGGAAAAGGGAATGCAATAACTTCGGAATATTATTTTCCTGAGATGTGTGTCCTGCATTATGGCCATCCACACAGTGTGGTACAGGGAGACACAAACCCCCCAGCTGCCTCTATAGAAGAGTCAGGTAGGATCCTATGGATTATGTTGCCTTCCTTAGAAGGGATTGTGGCAGCCCTGATTTGGTGGAGTGTCTCCATTAAGGATCCCCAATGTTCCCCATGGGAGCTCCTATCCTGAAATTGGCTGAAGAGCTGTCTGTGGGACTTTTTAAACGACAAGTTCTTAGAACTCTTCTGACTCCTGGAAAAAGATATTTGAAGAGTTGTGAATTTAACACCCACAGCAGACAATTTCTGTCATCTTTCTCATGTCTTTCCCGTGTCTCCTCCATGATGGTTCCAAAAGTGATGGACCATCAAAGTGGGCATTTGTGAAGGGCACCTTGAAGTTCCCCACAAAGCCACAAAGATGGAACTAGGCAGAGCATCTCATTGCGATACTTTTTCTGGCAGCTCTGGCCACTCCATCAGCCACATTATGAAATAAGCACATGGACAGCTTTGAGATGTCAAGCACAGTGAACACCTACACTTCTAGCTGCTGACAAGTGTCAAGTTTTACTGGTTCTCCCAGGGTGTCCAAGGTCTGTTTAGCTAGCCATGCTGAACTGTTCATATGCATATTGTAACATAAGAGTGCTACAGCAAAGGTACCCGAAACATAACTCTGCTTCTTCACTCTGTCCATTTCCTTGGATTCCCGACCTGGGGATGGGCAGCTGGGCTCTCTTCTGGCAGCTGCCACTACAACCATTGTGTCAGCAAAGAAACCGTCATACGTTTTTAAGATGATGTAGTATCTTATCCATTTTCCAAGGAATAGGCTCAACTACATCACATCCTCATCAAGCCCTTCCCACTATCAAGTCAATCATGTGGACAGCAAGAGGAGCCACCCAAGATGTAGACAGGGCAGAATGAAAAGCCCCCATGATAATCTCCTTGTTCAATGGGTCAATAGGCCAAGTATCCCTCTATCACTTTAATTCTAGGATTTCCTGAAATTTAGAGTAATTGGTGGGGGAGGGGTGACTGTGGCGATGTTCTCCCTTTCATCAAGATCTAAGTCTTGTGTCAGAAATGCCAAGTGTCTCTGCTTAAACTGCTTCTTTAGAATCTTTGGGTGGGAGTCTTCTGATGAGGAGGACGACGGATCTGACACTAAAGATTGTCCTTTTCTAAGGCTTTTCAATGCTCTCTATTGGTGAATCTCATGACTGGTACCATAAACAAAAGACTGAAGGGTATCTGGGGGTGGAGCTGAAAGCAGTGGTGCATTTTATCCGTCATGCCTTAACAGTAAGGGCAATCTTTCCAGTACTTTGAACGCTGATGAAAGTGCCTATTGAAGTTGGCAATATTTAGTACCAAAAACCAACCTCCAAACCAGTGACAACTAAGGAATATCTAGCCACCATGACACAAAGACCCAAGATTACTCTCAAAGACAAAGATGATTCTGGTACCAAGAGGCCAAAGGTTGAGCTTTTGGAAATTATGAATGACCCTGAAGGGATCCATGCTTACACAAATGCAAACTGCTCAACTCCAAACTCTTGGGGCCTAGTCTCTCCCAATGCCGATGAAAACAGTGTCAATGGTGGCAGAACCAAAGACTTCAGAGCCATAGAAGTCATCCTTTGTGAACCTAATGCAGATCACACTGAAATAATAGCTTAGACTCTTAGTGCTGGGATAGGACCCAGGAAAAGGTCATAGGAGGTACTGAGCTAAGGTTCACACTGCCAGCACTAGAAAAAGAAATGAATGGTAAGATAATCATGTAAATCTGTGCTTTAATAAATGGCCTTATCATGCAGTCCAAACCATGTTACATCAATGATCTCCTGACAGGCCTCATTGAATGGGGTGAAATGTGTTTATCTTTATGCATCTAATTTATTGAACAGGTTAGTCCCACTAAGCTAATGCCCTCTTTTCAGGGGACATTCAATGTGGAACTTACACTTATAGGGGAGATTTGGTCAGGGCATCAGGAAACTTCCACTATTCTTTTCGATAGGTGCCATGGGATCTTTACATCCACCTGCGCTATCACCAACTCAAGCAGATGGGACCTTGGGTTACCATTTCCTCCAAAGGATGACATATCAGGTTTGCAGCACTCCCTAATGCTGAACTGCAGTGTCAGCAATCCAATCACCTGGAGAGGTAACAGAAGCCAAAGCCTTTGGGAAATGGCATGTTTGTCTAGAGTCCATATACCTGGACAATTCCTTCTGCAAAAAAATGTTCCCCACTTTTCTTTGGACAAGGATCTTGAAAAATGCCTTCTTCTACATAGGAAGACTCTTTAGGAGACAGTAAAGGAGCATTGATGGTTGGATCCTGTGTAGGCTCCAAAGACAGATTGCTCACTGCTGAATTCTTCAGGGCCAAAATATGTTTCACAGTTGGTGGTTCTGCATAAGACATATTGGGAGAAAATACTCCATAAGACTACTTCCCCTCCTTTTTCCTTCTTTTCAGTAATGCAGAAATGAGCCAATGGAGAAAAAAAACTTGTTGAGGGTAGAAATGTCTGTCCTTAGCATGGCACGGCAAACTGTTAGCTGGAAGATTACATTTTAAAATGAGTGTTTATCCACTCCTCCAAGGTTCTGAGTCCAAAACATTTGCAGATTTCACACTCCTCTTTTACATAGTGTGGGTGTCCTAGAGCAAGATCTTGTGGCCACATCAGTTGCATTTTTTAAACCCTGACACATTTTCCATCTTAAATAACAGAGTACACAAAAACCCAACACCAAAAAAAAAACAAGCGTCAGGGTAAGCCAGTGGTGAACAGAACAGGAGGTCTACACAGTTAAACAACTTTAACAAATTCCACTAATAGGCAAATGTTAAGTATTAAATAAAAATTATTTGATAGTATTTTAAGTGTCTGGCCCACTGGCTAAAAAAAAAAAAAGGCGGGGGAGGTAGGAGTGAAAACACAACTCAAACTAGCAATGCAAGTGGAAACTATTAATGACAAACAAAGATTACTGTTTAGAGTCAGAATCTCTCACTTTTACACAAAAAAGAAAAGCAGTATTTGCTTGAGACTTGTTGATCTCTGTCAATGTCATGGAGGCAAATGAGATCTGTGGAAACAGGCAGTAGCAGAGCATTATGGGAGGTAGTGGAGGAACTTGAACTGTTTAAGCTAAGCTGTTTACCTTGTTGACACCTACAGACAAACCAGTCCACCAACTGGATACATTTTAGATTTATTATTTTTGTCACCTTTGCATAGTAAATCCTGTATACAACCTTTTTTTTTTTTTAAGGAAAAAATAATTAAGAGTGAAATACTTTCCTTACTGATGATTTTTGCCAAGACCAGTTTCTCAATGTACCATATTTTAGTGACTATTTCTAAGTGACTGTCAGTATGCCTGAAATCCTTTTACTTTTTCCTTCTGTCATTGATAGAGGAATGACAGATTGGGTAATTCGACAGCTATCAACCCATTAAGCTCAACTGGTAAGTAAACTTTAACATTCTGCTATGTGTACTGTAGTCCCTTGCCTAGTATGTATTTTACTTTCATATCAGTAGATTAGGAAACATCCTCTGCAAACTAGAAGGTGCTTTGTACAAAGTGAATATCTCAGCATGAATTTCTCACACCCATGTCTCTTTTTTGCATCTGGACACACACACTTGACCTATAGGCAATTAGTCTAATCTCCTGTAGTATAGCTGCTGTGTATGGAATAAAATAAAATATTCATTATGTTATTCTGTACCTAAACAAAAGGCCATTACATTCTGTAGGTAACACAATATTAAAATGTGTATGCGCAAGTGCACACTTGTATAAGTAAAGTTGGAATAAGCTTGCCTCTTTCATAACAGGCAGATAAACCCACACTGCAGCACAGACAACCTCTGTTCAGTCAGTGGCATGGAAGCTAAAAGAGGCAGGACGAGAAGGATGGAAGTGAGTGGGTGCTGATGGCTAAAGTCATCTTTGGAGCAAGGAGGTAGCTCTGGCACCACACTTTGGAAATAGCAGAAGAATGGGTCATGCAACCATACAGCAGGAGTTTAGCAAACATCCACCACCTTAAAGAAAAACTCCACCTTCTCCTACAGTTTCACTCAACTCTTGGGTTGCTTTCCCATACCTCTCAACTGTACAAATTTTTGCCTCATATTTTTGTCCGCTTTTCAAAAAATTGTGGTTTTCTGGCAAATTAGTGGCAAATCATTAAAGACTGAAATTAGAAAATAATGACAAAGATTTGAATTTTACACTTTATACCCTTCAGAAAATTGATGCTAATGCAAAACCCGTTATTCTACCAACTGAGTTTGTAAGCCAATATTTAAAAATTGTCCCTATTTTTGGGCCTTTGTCCAACCTTTATGTATGCCTTTGTTCAGATTTCTTGCTCTAAGAGGTTGAGAGGTATGTTTTCTGCCTATAATTTGATTCCAGTAATTTGCAGGTAACATAAACCTGCTTGCTCTTTATAAAACTTTCATTTTCTTGCCTTGAAATCAAAGGAAGGGAAAGACCACTCTTTTTTTTTTTAAAGCTTAACTTCTCACATAATTTGCAGAGGAATTTGTCTAAAACTGCACAACATACCACATAGACACCTACTGTTGACAATCTTATATTGGTAATTAGTCCTGCTGTCAAGGCAGTAGCTACTGTAAAAAAAGGAAGAATGTGTGAAACTGTTTTCTACTGTCTTTACTGCAGAGAGAAAGAGAACTTAACGTTGATTCACAGCTGCTTCTAATGTAGCCATGCCTTTTAAAGGAAAACAGAGCAACTAGATCAGTCAGTGGTTCAAAGGCAGCTGTCAACTCCTTTGACATATTTACATAAGGTGCATGACAGTACTGAAATGGTAAGCTTTAAACTTTAAATGTTTGTTCTTTACACTACTGCACATTTTAAGATGACTTAAATGTAGTATCAAAGATGTCTCGACATTTAAAGAAAAGTCAGAAAAAATTTGTTCATGTAATTCTTGCAAAGTAGCAACACATTTACCAAAGTGTCGGGGGAGGTGACTGTCAATTCATCTTGGACTACAAAAAAGATACTTTGAACAAAGGCCTGCAACTTAGCTACTTTTTTGGTTGCAGCTATAAAACTCCTTAGTATACTGTAAAACAACACCAAAACACACACAAATGAGGGCCGTTCAAGAAATAAACGAAGCAGTCCTGTTACAGAAGGTATAATATGACAGTGACAGAGACTAACCCCATTACATGTCAGTGGCATGGGAAGACACCACTACTTCCTTATATCTGGCATGAATCCTACAAAGCAGACTTGAAATGGATTACGGAAAAGACAGAGGTTTGAAGAAAAAAAAATCACATTGATATGTTAAGCCCCATTGGTAGCCATTTTGCAGAAAATGCATTAAAATTCAATAATAAACAGCCAGAGTGACTTTGGAGTGTTAAAATCACTTAGAAAGCAAAGACAGAGTGAAAAAAAATATTTTTTTAGCTCTAATTTGGAAATTTCTTTAAGTAATGCTACTATGTACATTGCAGTCTGGGGACTAGCATATGTGTGGGGACATGCACACATCTCCAAGATGACAAGCAACATTTCTTGAGCTCAAGGGAGCTGCCAACAGGATGCATCTCCATGGGTATGCCACAAAACAGGACCCCCTAGGTGGGCATCTTCCTCACACATGACAACTGCTGTTAGGAAATGGATAGGCCAATGTGGATTCTTGAGCCATTGAGTTCTCTGCTAGCCTGGGGATGTCTGGCTCTTGTCTTAAGGACTGAAGAGGCTGAATGAATAGAGTTAGTGGAGAGATCAGACAGGGTTCTCTGGAGGATGGGATAAAAAAGGGTGAGAATAAGGCAGACTGCACTCAAATACCCAACTAACTGAGTCAAGACAAGTGGAGAACTCAGAATGGAGAACAAATATGCCACACTGATTACAGCTGGGTTTAATAGACAAGGAAAAGAAGTCATGAGCAGGATGGTTGGGGGAAGTACATAAACCTTAGAACTGAAACTACTGAAAATGTATTTTTAAATGGAAAATGTTAACTGAGTGTCCACCAATTACAAAAGCTGAGACAATATGCAGTTATTAAATATGTTTAAAACAGAGACTCATCCAGTCTCATTTAAATTATTTATGCAGAGAGCCAAATGTCTTTTTTAAAGTTTTTCTAATTTTGTATTTAAAACTCATGAACCACTAACTGATATGCTGAAATTCAGTGGCTCATTTTTCTGGCATGTTCTTCATTCAATTACCTTTAGAGCTAGGTAGCATGAAGCACAAATAAAAAACAAACACAAATGGTCAGAGTTAATCAACATGAAAGTACAGCTGTTTGATCAAAGTCACCATTAACAGATCATCATGAGTAACATGATCTTGATGCAGAAAATCTTACATTTGATATGGAATAATAATCGAACCAAACCTTTTCAGCAGTCAGATTTCCACTACAGCTCAAAATTAGCATTTTGTGTTGTAGCCATTAGAGGGGAGCACAGCTATGAAACAAAATCATCCTGCTTTCTTCTTTTCCTGTTTGGTGCCATTAAATACAGAGACAGAAATTGCACGAGCACATGTATTAAACATGGGCTATAGGAGCTTTAGGAAGAGAAAACAGAAGTAGTTCGGAGCAACAATGTTCATAAACGTATACAAAACATAATAATGCACAACATAAATGCGACTTTCTCAACCTTATAAAAAAAGTGCATGCAACTGAAATGGTTGACATCACAAAGTTAACTTGTATATTTTTGAGTCATTAGAAACATCAACTTCATACCTGGTTGACTGCACTGCTCTGTGAGAGCAGGAGGAGTTTCAGGGGTCCAGGGAAGTAAATAGTGTGGGAAGAAATAGCCAGAGAATTGTTATGGCTAGGCTTGTATAGGCCCAAGGGCCAACAGCCTAGTACCAACCTATGAGATAGAGAGAAGGGTTTACCAGTGCTAAGTTATACATGCAGGAAGAGGTCGACAAGTATGTTAGCTTTCACTGAGATTTGTCAGCTGTTTCTTGCAGGCTTTGAGCAAGATTAAGGTATAAACAAAGACATTAGCAACCTTCAAACACTAGACCCCACCCAGTTTGGGTTTGTGAAGGGCCGATCTTGTCTCCTGAACCTGACTGACTTCTTTGAATCAGTCTCCAGAGCTGTGGACGAGGGTAAGGTGGTCCACACAGCCTATCTGGACCTCGCCAAGGCCTTCAACACCATCCCCTACTCTGGAATCCTAGATAAACTTACTAAACTGGGCATAAATCCCTATGTCACTCGATGGGTTGCCAACTGGCTTACTGACAGAACCCAGACTGTAAAAGTAGCCGACTTCAAATCCAGCTCCAGACAAGTGACAAGTGGAGTACCTCAGGGTTCAGTCCTGGGACCGCTCTTGTTTGGCATCTACTTCTCTGAAGTACAGACCAACACTAAGGAACTCTGGCAAACAAAGTTCGTAGAAGACTGCAAACTAGGAGCCATTATTGTATCCCCAAATGATGTGGATATTCTACAAAAGGGCCTTACAGAAACAGATGCTTGGTGCTAGAGCTATGGGCTCAAGCTTAATGCCAAGAAATGTATAGTTATCCCCTTTGGGAAAAAACATGTACCCATGAATTACCACATAGGCGGCAGTACACTAAACACCAAAAGTGTGATGAGAGACTTAGGGACACAGGTGGACAGTGGTCTCACCTTCGATAACCACCGCCACAACAGTCAGGAAATCCCTCTGTGTGGCACACCTCATCACTAAGGGTTTTTCGTCCAGAACAAAGGAGGTCATTGTCCCACTGTACTCATCCCTCATTAGACGCATTATAGAGTACAACACCCCATTTGGTATGTACCTCACAAGACATCTGCAAAAGCTGGAAAGGCCGCAGAAATACCTCACTAAACGAATCACAGGCCTAAAGGAGATGCCCTATGCTGACCGTCTAAAAAAACTCCAGCTATACTCTGTGGCATATCGTCTACTCAGAGGCAATCTCTGCTTAACATACAAGGCCATGTCAAACCCTGAGCTGTTGGACATGCTCCACTTAAAGAAATCCCAATCCCTCAGAGCCACACTCTCCAGGGATCTAAACCCTGTCATCACAATGAACAAAACATGCTGGAGGGATAGATTCCTGACCCAGATATTCCCCATACTCTGGAATAGACTGCCCATACATGTCAAGCAGAGCACCTCCTTGGCCCTCTTCAAGAGGAACCTTGACGATTTGATGGGAGATAGGAAATTCGTCCCAGGGATCACGTCAGTCGCCCTGCTAGACAGCGGTCCAGGGAATTAAATATTGTGGGACGAAATATCCGGGGAATTGTTTGGCTAGGTTTGTACAGGCCCCTAGGGCTGACAGCCTAGTACCAACCTATAAACCTATAAGTAGGACTATGCCCTTCCCCATTGTTGTGTGATCTCAGAGTTAGTATGTGCAAGTAGAAGGAGGTGTTGGGGCTGGGCTTCCCCCTGCAAATATAGGTATTGACGTTTTTCTTGTTATTTTATCATGTTATATTGAAAGGAGTGTGTTTTCTCGGTAAGCAATACTCTGAGTATTTCCCTTTACTGTGACTCACACAAGGACGTATTTACTATTTTAAATTTACTATTTTATTTTACTTATTTATTGGTTAGTGATGATCACTGTTTTAGCAGTTCACTTATTCATAATATAATTAAAAATAATTAAACACTTTAAATGAAAAACACTTTTCGTTATTTATACCTTACCATCCATATCCATAATAGAGCCTCCAAGGTTCTCAATTTTTGTATTATCTTTTGTTTAGTCTGCTTCCTTTGCTACCATAACATAACCTTTTTTTTTTAATCCAAACACCTAAATATTTTGTCTTATGTCCCCATAAAAATGGGCATTGCTGAACTGATTCATGTGTAACTAAAGCACAGCCTGCAAGTAAACCTACCACAACTAGATGTTCGAATGATCACTGCAGTATTAGTCTTAGTTAAATGGGTTATAATCTTACCAATGACATAAGAGGAGACCAGCTTCCCCACACCTAAACCATTACCAACTCAAGTAGAGATGAATAAAAATACTGGTTTGGGTTCCAGGTCCTTCAAAGCATACATGTCAACAGAGAGAGGGAGGCTGGAGCCCTGAAAGAAATCAGTACCATGAAAATAAAACTGAAAGTCTTCACCCTGGCAACAAACACATACTCAAATTAGGAGGAGGGAAGGAGCAGCTACTGCAGCAGTGATCACTTGAACATCTACTGTTATGGTACGTTTATTTAACTTTGTTTACCAGGAAAGACCGACTGGGATAAAACCCTTTTCCAATAGAGGCACAGGAAAAAAAAGCACCACATTTAACAATTTTGACACATACATAAAACATGTTTACTTACATAACTGTGCTTTGCTCATCATTTGATCACTGCTGCAGAAGCCTTAGCTATAAGGGTAGACTGCCATAGCTTAATTGTTGTGAAAAGAAAGGATGAAGGTCCAGGAGCACCTACAGAATGTTTCTAGCAAAACCCATTCTAGACCTAGAGAAGGAATCCAGTTAATAGTACTTTGCAAATGTATGTACTAAGGGCCAAGCTGCTGCTTCTAGATTACTTCACGAATCTACTCCTTTCCAAACAGCTACAAATTAAGCAAAGGCCCTAGTGCAATGAGCCTTGACCCTGCCTGGTATTGGCTTACTGTGGTGGGTAGAACAAAAGGTAATAGCATGAGACAACCATTTAGATATAGTCTACTTTGACACAGGTTGTCCCCTTTACTTACCTTCATAAGAAACACCTGGTCAGAGTTTCTGAATGGTTTAGTTCTGTCAAGACAGTATTTGAGTAGTCTGTGGATATTCAGAGAAGGGAGAATAATCTCTCCCTCATTTTTAAGGCTCTGGATAAAAGACCAGTAGATGGTAGCTTGGCTCAAAGTAAACTTGGACACCACATCAGGCATAAATAAAGGATAAGTTCACAAAGAAATACTACCTTGTGGAAAATGAGTAAAAGATAACCAACCATAAGAGCATGCAACTCAGATACTCTTCTTGCAGAGAAGGAGCAATCAGCAACACTGCTTTTCATGTTATGAACCTCAAATCAATCTGGTGGGCTGGTTCAAATATAGCAATTTTTATCAAAACAAAGCAGAGATCCAAAGTTGGAGCGACCTGTTTTCTAGGAGGCTTAATATGGAAGACCCCATTTCAAAAATACTGTATTATGGGAATGCACTGAAAGGGTAGGATCCACGGGCATACATCCTGAAATAAGTAAGTGTACCTTGACAGAGGAATAAGTAAGGCCAGAGGATAATCCCAGTACAGTTAAAGTGCACTAAAAAGCTAAATCTCAGGCTATCATGTCTAGTCTGCAGAGGGTGATATCATGTTCCCCTCATTTGTTTGCATGACGGCCTTCCACCTGTGGGCCAGTAGTCAAGGAGCCTCAATCCTCACCACAGGCACCTGTGGGGAATGTTCACTGGGAGGATAATGGGTATACACACAGCATCTCCAGATGCAGCTCTCTGCATCAAGCACAATTTCCCTTAAGAGCACACAGGGACCAAAGTCAGTCCAGGAATGGTTTCACCCTCTTTCTCCAGATCCCTAAATAAGACTCCCCACTGGCACCACTATAGAGTTGAGATTTCAGCCAAGTGTCCAAGCCAAGACCTCTATCACCGTCTCTGTCCAACCAGTGCTTCATGTCCCTGCTCAAGTAGCTGACACACACACTCTAAGAGGTTTGATTTACAGAAATACACACCTGGGAAAGGCTGGCACAGGTTTGCTATGTTCACTTCTGCCCAGACTATAAGGTAGTTTTGACTGCCACCAGATGCTCCTGCCAGCTACCTTAAGGCTCTTTCAAGGATACCCAATATGCAGAGTGAAATTAATATTAATACAAATGGTAGTTTGACCAATAGCAATGCTATTAGGAATAGCCCACACAGTGTCACCAAATAAATATGCAAATACTCTCAAAACTTAAATATCTCTACAAAGATCGACCACAATGAAAGGTTTAACTATATTTAATAATAAAAGTCACAGTGACATCAGAGTTCAAAATCACAGGAAATACTTAAAATAACACTGAAGGACAGGCTCAGACAAATAAAGAAAAACAATACGTAAACTAAGCTTCACTATATTCCTGACTGAATCTAAGAGAATCACTATGATGTGGTGAATAGTCCTTGTTGTCAGGCCCAAGACAGAATATGGAATGCTCTGTCTCTCACCAAAAGACTTCTCAAAATAGTACCTAAAATATTACTTCTGAGATAGTTTGCATAATGACATCACTTCTGGTCAACTGACTTCTAGTTCCAATGCAACCCCCCATTACTAGAAGCTGGCAGGACTTAGCACCTACCTGTAAAAATACATAAACAAGGGCTTTTGGTTAGATCTGTGGCAGGTGCTAAAAGTCATAAAACAACTGCATACCTCCACAATTCCAAAGTAGTGTTTTAGTTCACCCCAAAGATATTACAGAAAGCTTCCTAGTACAGACTTTGTGTCGCTGGCTGCACTGAAACCTGTGAGATAGCATCTTTATGGCCTAACCTATAAAGTGACTTAATTTCAAATATATTTTAAAGTTTGCTAGACTGAGGTTAACCTCTTGATTTCCAGTTTCCTCTGTTAAAACATATACATTTAAACCGTTACAATAGTGCATGTACATTTCTGTTCTCTCTAGTAGGCACACTGTGGATAAATTTCAAACACAAACACTTTACAAATACCTTTTCAACACAAATGTCTGTAATAATCAGTTTGATGTACATATGGCATACAGTTCTAATACATCTGTCACACAAGCATCTTGTATAAATCAGTTTGATATTTTGATATTCACAAATGACATGCAATTATTTACAAAATTCAAGCTAGCTGTGCTGGCAGTACCTCTTTTCATCACAGTTTGTGTACCACATTACTGTAGTATTGTCTGTAATCACTTGAAGTGGCCCTGGGGACAACAGAGTATCAACATAGAGTTGAGAGCATTTATTACTGCCAGCACCTCTTTTCCGTTGATGTGTCTTGGTCTGTTTTTTTTTTTTGTTCAATAGACCCTGCAGCACTTTTATTCCCATTGACAATGCTGACCAGGCAAAGTCCCAATATGTAGTTATAGACTGTGCTGGAGTTGGTAAGGAAAATATGACCCCTGGTCTCCACAACAAAGGAGCTTCCTTTTTACAAATCCCAAACCAGGAATCTAAAATGTCATGGGATGTTGATTGTTGGGACTATACTGATTTTAAGTAACAGTGATATTTTTCATGTGGACTTTGCCTACAAGAATCATAGAAGCCACAAAATTTGGCATCCTGAGAAATTCCCTTGTTGCGATCTTGGTTGGAGCAGAGAAAACACAGGAATATATCTTGTATAGATCTACCTTTTCCTGTGGAAGAAAGGGACTTTTAACTAACGAATCTAAGAGACATCATAGGGAAAACAATCCCGTGGGAAGGAGTCAAGTCATTTGGATGTTCTCCTGAAATCCCTAGTCTGAGAAGGAGAGCTCTCAACCATGTGAGAGATTCCTCATACTTTGAAAAAGATTATGCAAAGATAAACAAGTCATCCAAATATCAGAAGATGTGAATACCTTGCAGTCTACAGTAGGCTATCACTGGATCTTGACACTTTGTAAATACCCTTGAAGCACTGGTTAACCCAAAAGGTAATGCAGAGAACTGAAACAGATTCAGACACAAAACGTTAACATTTGAAATCCGATGCTATAGGAGTGTGATAAGCATGTTTTAAATCTAGGTCCACTGAAAAACTTAAGGAGGGATGAAAGGCATAAGTTGTGAAAGGAAAACATTTTGAACTTTGGAACTTTCACAAATTGGTTTAGAAAAGAAATATATAAAGCTGGTCTCCATGAAAATTTTCTTTAGCACCAGAAACATTCTTGAATAAAAAAAAATTCCCTTTCCAAGAATGAGGAACAGGTTCTACCAAAACCTGAGTTAGCAGATGCTGAACAACAGGAGGGAAAAAAAGTTTGATTTGATGGAGGAGGAAGAATCCCAGAAAATGGGGACTGTATTTACACTGCCATCTGTATCCCCAAAGAATCAGTCTGAGAACCCATTTATCTGAGATTATCTGCTGCCCAACAGAGAAATGAAGAACTAGATTTTGGGGAACAATTAAAGGCTTGTCAGGATTCGGGGGGGGGGGGTTGGTATTCTGTAAATAGTAATTTGGACTTGTTGGACTGCCTTGATTCTAGGGGCTCCTATCTTTTGTGTTGTTTTGGAGCCTACTTGACACTACTTTTTAAAAGTCTGCTTGCTAGCAGCTTGCTGAGTCTATTTATTTTCTTTTTTTTAAAATAAAATGGTGGCAGAGGTAGCTGTAATACCCTTGATAAACCTGGAGAATGAAAGCTAAAAAATCTGAGAAATTTCCTGAAAAAGCGTCTCTCTCTCTCTCATCACGTTTTAAGGACATCTTCAGCAGATGGTCCAAACACAAGCTCTCTATATAAGGAAGAATTTAAAATTTCAGCTTAAACATCCTCAGGAAAGTTTTATGAATGCAACTCGGCAAACATTCTCATAACAGCTCCAGCAGCAGCAGCCCTGGAAGTGGGCATCAGTTGAATCATAAACACACTTCAAAGAGTGTTTAGTCACACGAGGCAGAGAAGCAATAAGATTACACAAAGAATATTTTTCCTCAGAAGAGGGGAGGGGGGAAGAAGCTATAACATTCCTCACATTCTCAAAAGAACCAAATATAAACTTTGACATGTGAGCTTGACAATTAGGTTTAGTAGGTTCATAGTTTAGTAGTTTAGTACTAGGCTAACTGCCCCTGCGAGCCATTTTAAGCCTATCCAGTTATCACTTGTGAGACTCAAACCCTGCACCTTGTGTTTGTAATGCAAACACCTTATCCATTAAGCCACACTCCCAACCCATCTAAAAGGTATTCTAAAAGCAAATATTGCAGACAATATACTTTCCCCAAATCTTTCAAAGGCTCTCCCATTCTGATAAGAGGGAGAAGAATTAGCATTTGCCAAATATTTGTCAGTAGCAGGATTTATCAATGAAATCACTGCTGGGCCAGATCTGGGATAAAAGGATAAAAAAATAAAAACTATTTGGCTGAGAAACTATAAAATATACCTGCTTTCTTATGGGCATCAGGCTGGCTATCACGCAGGTTAAGGCTTTAATAAAAACATCTTCCAATGCTGGAGGAACTGGAGTGCATTCAAGAAATTATAGCTGTAATAAATAAGCATATTACTTCTTTAAAGAAAGTGAAATATCATTATGTTTCCAATAAAGCAACTGTTTTGTTCTGGTTAAAGTTTCAGAAATAGAAAATCCTTTTGAGGATCTACCAGAAGAAAAAATCTCCTCAGAGTGAGAATCAGAAACCTAAGGAGAGAAAACAGATGTTATTCTTTCTTAATCATTTTCCTGTTCAATGTCCTGAAAATTCTCAGACAAAGAAGAATTCATTCTTCTCTTATAATTAACACCAATAATGGAAGGGTCAAGAGCCTGAGCTAAGTTCAATAAATCCCTCCTGTCCAAAATAACAGACAGAAGACAGATGTCTAACTTTCTGCTTCTTTTTGACATGAATTTCTATAGATGCAGACCAACTTTTAAATAGACATGGCTAGTCTGGAGCATAAGCAGAGGTATTCCGCTCCTTCCTCCCAGCACAGAGGCCAAGGAAAGCCAAGGCGATAATCTGAGGGGAACCAGAAATGGCTCCTCAGGAGAGTCACCCATCTGTGTAAAGCAAAACTTGTAGCCCGCTTATAGGGGCAAATGCTAATCTGGAAACAGAATAAAGAATGCGAAGTATTTCCTATCCTAGAATTCCAAGGAGAGTGAACAAGTATATGAAGATGTAAAACCAACTTCTAGTAGTAGGAATATGGGAATGGTGATGGGATATTTTAAGAGTAAAGAAGAGGAAGGAAGGAGAAGAATGCATGTTGCAGATGTAAGATAATGAGTGTGTGGACATCTCCGCTTTGGGAAGGAAAGAGAGGTTTACAAACAAGAATGGAGAAATTTAAATTTGAGAGTATTAGATTATTTTTAATGAGAAGACGTTGAAGAAAAATTGATGTTGAGATTATTAATGAATTCTCCTAGATTTAGAAAGCAATATGAGTGAATATTTGTGAGTAGATTGAAGTATACCTAAAGAAGGAAAATGTATTAAAATGTTGACAAAACTGGAAGCATATTGAAGAAGCTTTTGAATGGCAAAAAAATATATGGATACATTATGTAAAATATCATTATGTTTCCAATAAAGCAACTGTTTTGTTCTGGTTAAAGTTTCAGAAATAGAAAATCCTTTTGAGGATCTACCAGAAGAAAAAATCTCCTCAGAGTGAGAATCAGAAACCTAAGGAGAGAAAAAGTACAGTTTTGTACCTACCATAAATGTAGATGTTCGAGGATTCCATTGCTGCAGTCCTTACTATTGGGTATAGTCCGCATCCAGTCGGCCCGAATACCAGAGTATAAGGCTAACGTCGGTCAGGGCGCATTAGACTGACGTCAGTACGTCAGGGTACTAATGCGCATGACCGGCGTCATATCCTCAGTCTTTTCTTGCCCCAGATGTCAGAAGACCCTAAAAAGACAAGGCCCAAAATACCTGCACCAAAACATGAACAATATATACAAAAATATAAGCATGTAAACTCACCTACACAACCACCCCTAAATACAGAGGGGAAGGAGGGAGGGTGGACTGCAGCAATGGAATCCTCGAACATCTACATTTATGGTAGGTACAAAACTGTACTATGTTCTTCGCTTTCCATTGCTGCAGTCCTACTATTGGGTAGAATCCCAAAGCAGAGGTAAGGGAGGCTGGCAAATCATAAAGAAGCAGGAGCTGACAACATGCCTTGCAAAACAGCTGTGGCAAAACCAGCCCTAGACTTAGAGTAGATAGGAAGGTGATAATGCTTAGAAAGTATGCACTGAACTCCAAGTAGCTGCTTCCAAAATATCCTTAGTTGCCACCCCTGAGAAATGCTGTTGAAGTGGCAGTAGCCCTAGTGGAATGAGGCCTAATCCCAGCTGGAATCTCCTTGCCATGATGGGAATAACAAAATGCAATGCAAAAGCCAATCCACCTAGAAATAGTTTGTTTTGACACAGGCTTGCCCTGCGAACTCAAAGCAAAAGAAACAAACGACTGCTGGGACTGAGTAAAATCCTTAGTCCTGCTTACAACGCAATTGCCTGTGTACATCTAAAGTATGCAAAATCTTTTCCCTTTATTTTGGGGTCTGCATAAAAAGTAGGCAAATGAATAGTTTGGTTTAAAGCCACACTAGAAACCACCTTAGGCATAAAGGAAGGATTAGTACGTAATGATACCCTGACCTTATGGAAAATCAAAAAGGGCTCGACTGCCATAAGGGCCTGCAACTCAGACACCCTTCTCGCAGAAGTAATAGCCAACAAAAAAGCAGTCTTCCATGACAAATATTTCAATTCAGCAGTAGCCGCAGGCTCAAAAGGTTGTAGAGTAAGTTTTTCCAACACAAAATTGAGATCCCAAGCAGGAGTAGGAGCTTTACGTGGGGGTCTTATATTCTTTGCCCCTCTAAGAAACTGCTTGAACAAAGGATGCGAAAACAATGGTGGGTCACAATCATAGTGAGCTGAGATTGCTGCAGCATGAATCTTAATGGAAGAGAAGGACAGACCCTTGTCCAGTAACTCAGTAAGATATTGAAGAGCCACACTCAAATTAGGCTCAGAAATCTCCAAATTCTTTGCTTTACTCCAAAATAAAATCTCTTCCATTTTTCTCGTACACTTTCCTTGTACTAGGTCTTCTAGCTTCCATAATCACATTTAAAACTTGTTGAGGAAGTTGAGACCTGCTGTGTTTCAACACAGAATATGCCAGGCTGTCAGATGAAGAGAGTGAAGCTTGACATTGAGCAGATGACCGTCCTTCTGGGATAACAGATGTGGAATCAAAGGTAAAGGCCATGGAGGCTTCTTTACCAGACTCCGTAGTAGTGGGTACCAGTGTTGCCGAGGCCAATCTGGAGCTATCAAAATCATCCTTGGCCTGTCCTGTCTGACCTTTAACAGTACCTTTGGAAGAAGAGGCAGAGGTGGAAAGGCATACACATGAAGGTTTGTCCAACTGAAAGACAGAGCATCCACTTTCCAAGCTGTGTGATGAAACCCCTTTGTGCAAAACTGTGGCAGCTGGTGGTTTAGTGGAGAAGCGAACAGATCTATGTCTGGAGTTCCCCATGACACTGTCAATTTCTGAAATACATGAAGATCCAGTTTCCACTCGTGGGGATCCATGATTTGTCTGCTTAACACATCTGCTAAGGAGTTCTGTGCTCCTGGCAGAAACCTTGCCTGAAGAGTTAGGTGCAAGCGTAGCGCAGTCTCCCATAAAATCATTGCTTGCCTGCATAGAGGATAAGAATGTGTTCCACCTTGTTTGTTGATGTACCACATGACAGTTGTGTTGTCTGTTAGAATCAACACCTGCCCTGGAAGAAGTAACTCCTTGAAAGCCAGTAATGCGAAATGGACTGCTAACATCTCCTTCATGTTGATATGTAGATGCTGTAGTCTGGCAGGCCACTTGTCTTGTATCCACTTTCCATTTAGATGAGCTCCCCAAGCAAAATCCGAGGCATCTGTCGTCAAAATCTGACTCGCCTCTGGCCGGGTCACAGAGAGTCCCTTGTTTAGGTGACATTCCTGAGCCCACCACAAAAATTCTCTTTGAAGGCAAGGTATTATTTGAAAGACAGTGTCTAAATCCTGGCAGTGCTGTGTCCATACATTTTTGAGATACCATTGTAACTTCCTCATATGCAGTTTGGCATTGGGAAGCACTAGAATACAAGATGCCATGAACCCTAATGCTTGAAGGACTGTCTTTGCAGTCAGCACGGACTGATGAGATAGTTGATGGAAGTAAAGTGATAGACTCTTTTGTTTGTCCGGGGTTAAAGGCCATCTGCTGCTGTATTCAGTCTCACACCCAGAAAGCACATGTCTTGAGAGGGTACTAGACTGGACTTTATTTCGTTCACAGAATACCCTAGGCATCTTAGCACTGCTATAACATATTCCAGATGCTGTAGAAGATCTTCCTTTTCTTGAGCCAGAATCAGGCAGTCGTCTAAATAAGGATAGATTTGAATTCCTTGTAGCCTGAAGTAAGCTATCACTGGAGCCAGAACCTTTGTGAATACTCTGGGCAGTAGATAAGCCAAAGGGCAATGCAGAGAACTGATAATGAGAATCTCCAGCTCGAAACCGCAGATACTTCCTGCAACTTAGCCTGATAGGCACATGAAGGTAAGCTTCCTTGAGATCTAAAGTTACCATCCAGTGATCTTTGCCCAGCAGGGGTAAAAGCTGTTGTAACGTCAACATCTTGAACTTGGGAATGTCCAGATAAGTGTTGAGGAGAGATAAATCCAAAAGCAGTCTCCACGTGTTCCCCTTCTTTGGTACGAGGAACATGCGAGAATAAAATCCTAGGCCCCTTTCTGATACAGGGACTGGCTGAATGGCCCCCATTTGGAGTAACTGAGAAACTTGCTTGTGAGCCTCTTCTTTGTGGAGGAGGAACGTCTGGCATGCCTTTGAAAGGGGGCATTGTATGGAAATAAAATCTGTAACCGTGGTGAATGATGTCCAACACCCATCTGTCTTGAGTAATTAAATCCCAATTTTCTTTGAAAAGAGACAGTCGTCCTCCCAAAGGAGCTGCCAGACGAGAATCTACTGGCAGCTGAAAAGGCAGGTCATAGGGTCTGTTTACGAAAGGACTGACCCCTGCCCTCACCAGAAGTCTGAGCAGGTGAACTGTCTGGTCTAGGCCTAAAAGAACCTTGAGCCCTGCCCCTACCACGCCTAGACCTACCCTAGACTGGGAATCATAAGCAGGATATGTCCACCCCTTAGCAGGCCAATTTCTACTAAACTTGGTGGCTGTACCTGCAAAAATCTTTAACAGTTTGCATAGACTTAGCTTTGTCCTCCATTTTCTTTAAAACTGCTTCCACAGGTGAACCAAACAACACATCAGACCGTAAAGGAGCATCCAAAATCCTTGTCTTAACATGCTCAGCCAAATTTTGATCCCTCAACCAGGCATGCCTGCGAAGAACAGAACTAGTGGCAGCCACCCTCGAGGAGGCCTGCACAGCATCAAAACCACATTGCAAAGAATGCTTGCCCACTTGTTCAGACACATAAACTAAATCCAGCAATTCTTTACAATCAATACCTTCCGCCAAAGCATCCACCTTAGATTTCAATTGTGAAAGGAGATAATTTTGATATTTCAGCATGTGAAACTGACAATTCAACGCTCTCATGGCTAGAGTGGAAGAAGTATACACTTTCTTACCCCACCTATCCAACGCCCTTGCCTCTTTGTCAGTGGGAACAGGATTTTTAACCACAGAGGCCTTAACACCATTAGGCCCCTGAGAAACAGTTTCTGGGTCCCCCTAGGACTCTTAAACAAATACTTATGAGCCGGCACCCTATAGTACCTATCAGGTTTAACAGGAGCAGGAGGCAAAGAATCAGGGTTCAGGGAAGCCTCTGCAAAAACATCTTCCACCACATTTAACACAGGAGGTATAGCTAAGGGCCTATGCTGGGGTAAAACAAGAATTCCCTAAGCCTCTTCCTGGAATCAGAGTAATCCTGGCCTTCCCATTTAAAGTGCTCCCTCATGGAATGCAGAGTCTCTGAAAAAAAAAATCCTCAGGAGGAGAAGCGAGGAGTGGCATCATCCACATCAGAATCAGAATAATGAGGATACTCCTGCAAATCTTCCGCAGAAGACTCAGAAGCCCCTGAACCCTGTTCAAAACTGTCAAACTCTGGTTCCACCCTAGGCCTCTTATCAGGAGGGCCCATAGAACCTCTAAGCATAGTAATCAAATCTTCTGCCATTTTAAGCATATGTTTCTTAGGTACAGAACCCGAAATGCCAGGAGAAGCCCCCACTGAAGCTGAACTTGGCCTACCTCTAAAAGAAGTTTTGGCAACAGAAGGAGAGGCTCTAACTACTTTGGGAAGAGAGGGAAGAATAGTTACCTGAGAAGCCCCCTCAGCCTGGCCTGCCTCCTGAGAGGGTACATCCTGTAACAGTAAAGTTTCTGCCTGAGACTCCATAGAAACTCCTGGCAAAACCTCAGGCTCCACTGAGCCTCCTAAAGAACCGACGTCCGGGACTGCCGGTTCATCAACCCTAGGCTTCGCTGTTTTGTCCTTGCGCTTGGCCGAAGCGGGCGTCGGAGCATCCGGCGGCATTTTATAATTACAACGTTTCCCAAACTCTAATCTGGCACAGTCTAACCTCCTCCTAATAGTGCGTTTGTTAAACCTAGCACAAGAGCTGCAACCAACAACGCCGTGCTCAGGCCCTAAACAAGGTATACACAATGTATGGTAATCCCTATGAGGTATTTGTTTCCCACAAGAAATACAGTTATTCACTTTTTCTGACATCCGTTAAATACTGAGGCAAGAAAAACCAAAATGTTCTAACGGGTACTTAGCCAACTCTGATTCGGGTCTGAAACTCCGGTTCGAAATATTTCAGAACGCCAACCTGCACTCGCAAAACTGCTTCTGCATCGGACCACGCGGCAAAAAAGACTGAGGATATGACGCCGGTCATGCGCATTAGTACCCTGACGTACTGACGTCAGTCTAATGCGCCCTGACCGACGTTAGCCTTATACTCTGGTATTCGGGCCGACTGGATGCGGACTATACCCAATAGTAAGGACTGCAGCAATGGAAAACGAAGAACATCAGATGTTATTCTTTCTCAATCATTTTCCTGTTCAATGTCCTGAAAATTCTCAGACAAAGAAGAATTCATTCTTCTCTTATAATTAACACCAATAATGGAAGGGTCAAGAGCCCGAGCTAAGTTCAATAAATCCCTCCTGTCCAAAATAACAGACAGAAGACAGATGTCTAACTTTCTGCTTGTTTTTGACATGAATTTCTATAGATGCAGACCAACTTTTAACAGACATCGCAGTCTAGATAAGCAGAGAGGTATTCCCCTGCTCCTTCCTCCAGCACAGAGGCCAAGGAAAGCCATGAATAATCTGAGGAACCAGAAATGGCCTCAGGAGAGTCACCCATCTGTGTATGAAGCAAACTTGTAGCCTGCTGAAGGGGCAAATGCTGTCTGGAAACAGAATAAAGAATAAGTATTTAAGCCTATCCTAGAATTAAGGAGAGTGAACAAGTATATGAAGATGTAAAACCACTTCTAGTAGTGAATATGAATGGTGATGGGATATTTTAAGAGGAAGAGGAAGGAAGGAAGAACAAGATGTTGCAGATGTAAGATAATGAGGTGTGGACATCTCCGTTTTGGGAAGGAAAGAGGTTTTACAAACAGAATGGAAAATTTAAATTTGGAGACAGATTATTTTTAATGAGAAGACGTGAAGAAAATTGATGTTGAGATTATTAATGAATTCTCAGATTTTAGCAATATGAGTGAATATTTGTGAGGATTGAAGTATACCTAAAGAAGGAAAATGTATTAAAATGTTGACACTGAAGCATATTGAAGAAGCTGAATGGCAAAAAATATATGGATACATTATGTAAAGATCATTTATCTATGATCAGTTTTTCAAGTAACTGGTCAGACAAATGGATTAATGCTAAGATAAAGTGCAAAAATATATACTGAACTGGAAGTAAATAATTAGGAATATGGAGACAAAGGTTATGACAATCAAAATAAAACTGGACACGAGATTAGAAAATTATATGTGGTATTTTTTAAAAAAAGAAAAGTGTATGAAATAAATAAAAAGTTAAAAGATTGCTATACAAGCAACAAAACTATTTAAAAGGAAAGAAAGAGGAAGTGATAGCTTATATAGCAAAGACAAGGAAAAATACCCAACATCTAATAAGGGAGCTAAACATATGCACGAACAAATTAAAGTTAAACACAATGAGATTACTGAAGCTACATTAGATAAGTTTAAATATATGTGCAAGGAAGAGATGATTAGGGAAGATGTCAGATGGGATAAAAAGCCTTTTTCAGAGGATGCAATAAAATATTTACTAAAGGATGTGACATTAGAAAAAAATAAATGAAGCCCTTAAAGCAGGTGAAGAGGAATTAGTACCAGGATTATTTGATTTAGTTACAATGTATACAGGTGTTTAAGAGACTGACAGAAAAGAGTATTTGTGAAAATTCTGAATGAATGAAAATTACAAGCTGAGAATTGTGTGAAGGAATAATAAAATGTTAAAAAAAAAGAAAAAAGTATTAAAAATTGGAGGTCTATGGCTTTAAATAAGACAGGATATAAAATTCTAATGAAAATACAGTTTCAGAAAGTGTGAAGTTTTGATACATAGTGTGAAGCCAGAGGTGACGTCAGGCTAAAAGGAAATGTTTGTGAAATGTGCTTATGCCAGGTTGAATGAAATAAAATGCATTCCTTTTTGTGTTGCTTTTTTTATCTCGTCTGTTTAGGCATGTTGATTTGCAATGCATCTAGTAAACACATTTGTTTGTCTAAATGTTAAAGGACAGAGGAAGGGGGCTAGTTCTTAGGCATGATGGCACCTTCCTCAAACATAACAGACAAGGATGAAACAGCACTGTAATGCAAGGGCCACTGAAACTCTTTAAAGAAGAAACAGATATGAAGGTGTTGAGATAAACTGACTGTTGTGATGGGTGTGGGGCTAGCTGATGTATGACCATAGTAACAAGGAAGTTGCAAAAGGTCTTTGGCTATATAATTGCAATTTAAAGAAAGGTTGAGTAGTACTAGGTGTGGGCTTGCTGTAAGAGCTAAACTGTATCTGGAGCTTTTCTCCTCGGGTCTCCACTGAAAATGGGCCTTGGTTCAGTTGGACCAACCCGGCTAACAAATGATAGATAAATAAATAAGTAAATAAGTAAGCAAATATAACATCCGATTTGTGAAAAACAGCTACTCATTTTTTAAGGACCAATATTTCTTACAACAGCTAGCTAGGAAACTTAGACAGCTGGAGTTAATTTTTTTCTGTCTGCATTCTATGATTACTGCATTTTAATGTCCACTGCGTGCCAACCTACATATATTTTTATTTCATATTTGGGCTACTTTCCTTGCTATTTAAGTAAAATCCATTTAATTATCAAGCTACTGTAGCTGGTATTTATTTATTGCAATTATATTTATGCATTGTTGCTTAGTTGACAAGAGGGTACCCATTTACAATGAAGAATAACAAATTGCAAAGGCCACGTCTTCAAGGCTGCTTCAGATGACTACCTATGAAACAGATACCAATTGGCAAAATCAGAGCATACAGATAACTGAAAGTCTCTAACTTTCTTCAGAGTGGTGGCAATACTAGCAGGACCAAGAATAAAGCAGTGTGGAACTGGAGAATTCAACAGCCTTCCCTGGAAATTGTGTGCATGTATGTATATGTGAAAAAACTTTGTGTGAAAGGTAGTTACCAAGGATAGAGAGGAGCTGGGAGATATTGGTTTATGGATACAGCAGTGTGGCTCTTCAAGTGAGCAGTGTGCAGTCTAAAGTACAGTTTTGTACCTACCATAAATGTAGATGTTCGAGTGCTAATACAGCTGCAGTCATAACAGATGGGTTCTCCTGCCGTCAGGCGGGTCCTCGGTCGGCCGAATTCCAAAGTCTAGGTCCTGCGTCAGTTGTCGTCACTTCTTCCCTGACGTCAGTGCGACAGGGGTATAAAGGAACCAGCCGACGCCATTTTCTTCAGTTTTTCTTGCCCCAGATGTCAGGTGCCCCCAGAAGGAAGGCAATACATAAATTTGTGTGATAATGCAGTGCAATATAAACAAAATACAGTAGTTGCAAGCAAATACATCATAAATGAATACCCCAATCAGGTTGTATGGGGATGTGTTAGCCTACAGGCCTGTCCCAAGAGGGGAAGGAGGGAGGGAAACCTGGACTGCAGCTGTATTAGCACTCGAACATCTACATTTATGGTAGGTACAAAACTGTACTATGTTCATCGTGCATACAGCTGCAGTCATAACAGATGGGTAGAATCCCAAAGCTAAGAAAGGGGTGGTAGGCACTAGGTGGAACTAGGAGGAGCCAAAATGCCCTGCAAGACTGCAGTGGCAAAGCCTGCTCTAGATTTGGAGTATAATGGTAGGTTATAATGCTTGGAGAAGGTATGCACAGAACTCCAAGTGGCTGCTTCCAAAATATCCTTGGTAGGAACTCCTCTGAGGAAGGCTGCAGAGGTGGCTGTGGCCCTGGTGGAATGAGTTCTAATGCCTGTAGGTACAGTTTTGCCATGAAAGGAATAGCAAAAGCATATGCAGTTGGCTATCCATTCTGAGATTGTCTGTTTGGAAATTGGCTTTCCTTGAGCTCCTACCGCATAGGCCACAAAGAGCTGTTCTGATTTTCTGAAAGGCTTTGTTCTGTCCAAATAATAACGCAGTTGTCTGTGGATGTCCAAGGAATGTAGTAATCTCTCCCCTTTGTTTTGAGGATTAGGATAAAAAGTAGGTAAATGTATGGCCTGATTTAAAGCTACCCTGGATACCACTTTAGGCATAAAGGACGGGTTGGTTCATAAGGAAACTCTGTCCTGATGGAAAATGATAAAAGGCTGGACAGCCATGAGAGCCTGTAGTTCTGAAACTCTACGAGCTGAGGTGATAGCCAGAAGGAAAGCTGTTTTCCAGGACAAATATTGCAAATCTGATGAGGCAGCTGGCTCAAAGGGAGGCAAGGTCAGTTTTTCCAGGATGAAATTAAGATCCCAAGCAGGTATTGGTTGTTTCCTTAAAGGTCTTAAATTCTTAGCCCCTCTGAGGAACTGTCTTAAGAGAGGGTGAGAGAATAAAGGTGGATCAGTGTTGTATTCTGCAGAAATGGCTGAGGCATGGATTTTGATGGAGGAGAAAGTCCACTGCTTAGCAGTTCAGCCAAATATTGTAGTATTTGAGGTAAATTCAGTTTTCCAGGATCCTGGCCCTTTTTCTCATTCCAGACACAAAAACGTTTCCATTTTGTGGAGTAAGCTTTTCTGGTTGATGGCCTTCTGGCCTCCAAAATGACATCCTGCACCTCCTTGGAGAGTAGGGCTTGTTGTGATGCTAAGGAATCTTCCATGCGGCTACATTGAGTGTTTTTAGCTGGCTGTGAAGAGTTTTGAAGCAGTGCTGAGTCAGAAGAAGAGGCATTAGAGGCAGAGTCCATGGTGGCGAATGCGTCAGGCTCCTCAGGAGTGGGTACCAGTGTTGCCTTGGCCAGTCCGGAGCAATGAGAATCATCTTTGGTCTGTCTGCTCTGGTTTTCAATAGAACTTTGGGCAGCAGAGGAAGAGGTGGGAAGGCATAAACTGTCATTGATGTCCAACTGAAAGAGAGAGCGTCCACTTTCCAGGCCTTAGGATGGAAGATCCTTGAGCAGAATTTTGTCAATTGATGATTTTTGTGGGAGGCAAAGAGATCTATGTCTGGCCTTCCCCATTCTTGGATTATTTCTGTAAAAACTTCTGGATGCAATTTCCATTCGTGTGGATCTGTCATATTCCTGCTTAGGTTGTCTGCCAGCATATTTTCCTTGCCTGGCAAGTACTGTGCTTGTAGTTCCATTTGTAAGTCCATGGCCATGTTTCAAAGTGACATGGCCAGTCTGCATAGGGGGTAAGAATGTGTTCCTCCCTGTTTATGTACCACATAACTGTGGTGTTGTCCGTTCTTATCAATAGTTGACCTGGTTGTAGAAGGTCCTGCTAGCATTTCTTTTTGATTGATTTGAAGGTGCTTTTCTTTTTGGGACCATTTGCCCTGAATGCACCGATCTGTCATATGCGCCCCCCCAGGCGTAGTCCGAGGCGTCTGTTGTGATGACTTGATTTGCTTGAGGCTTGCTGAATGGAAGACCTGTGTTTGTTTGACATGCTTGAGCCCACCACAGAAATTCCTTTTGCAGGCATGGAATTAGTGGTATTATTGTTTCCAAACTGTGGCTGTGTTGAGACCATATGTTTTTCAGGTACCACTGTAGTTTCCTCATATGCAGCTTTGCACATGGGATTAGTAAGATGCAAGATGCCATGAATCCCAGAGCCTGCAGGATTTTCCTTGCAGTCAGCCTGGTGCAATTTGCTAGTGTTCTGAAGTATTGAATTAGTTGCCCCTGCTTCTCTGGCGTGAGGTAGGCCATCTGGGTGTTTGTGTCCAAACTGGCACGCAGGAAAATTATCTTCCGAGAGGGTATTAGCCTTGATTTCTTTTTGTTGACTGTGTATCCCAGAGAGTTCAACAACATTATTACATAAGCCAGATGTTTCAGAAGAATGTGCTTGCCGTCCACTTGGATCAGGCAGTCGTCCAAATAGGGGTATATTTGTATCCCTTGAAGTCTGCAGTAGGCAATTACTGATGCCAGGCATTTCGTGAATACTCTGGGCGTAGTAGATAAGCCAAAGGGCAATGCAGAGAATTGATAATGGGTTGAACATGCAAGAAACCTGAGGTACCTTCTGCAATTTTGTCTGATTGTGACATGCAGGTATGCCTCCTTGAGGTCCAATGTTACCAGCCAAGACTCCTTGCCCAGCATGGGAAGAAGTTGCTGTAGAGTGAGCATCTTGAATTTTGGTATGAGTAGAAATGTGTTTAGGATGGATAGGTCCAAAATAGGTCTCCAATCTTTTCCCTTCCTTGGCACCAGAAATAGCCTGGAATAAAAACCTTGACCTTGTTCATGCGTAGGTACCTCTTGAATAGCTTTCATGTTTATGAGATCTGTAATTTGCTTTTGTGCCTCTGCCCTTTGATTGTGTGGCAGGTTTAGCATGCCTCTCATTTTTGGAAGGGTGTGAAAATGGAATTTGTAGCCTCTGTTTATAATGTCCAGGATCCATTTGTCCTTTGTGACAATATGCCAATTCTTTGAAAGTAATGCCAGCTTTCCTCCTAAGGGGGCTGCCATTTGAGACTTGGTTGGCATGCAAAGGGGAAAGTCATTGGGTTTGCTTTCTGAAAGATTGCGAGTTATCCTCACCACCTCTTTGTGTAGGAGCTTGCCATTGTCTGCCTCTAAACGATCCTTGGGATTGCCCTCTGCCCCTTGGGCGCCTATATCTGCCTCTTTGGGGTCTGTCCGTGGCAGGAAAGGACCAGTTTTTGGAAGGCCAATTTCTACTAAAACGTGGGGGTTGTACCTGTAGAAATTCTTTCACAGTTTGCATTGATTTAGCCTTTTCCTCCATTTTCCTTAACACCTCCTCAGCATTAGCACCAAATAGTACATCCTTTTGAAGAGGGGCGTCTAGTAATTTAGCTTTGACATGATCAGGCAAGGCTTGTTCCTTGAGCCAGGCATGCCTACGTATGACTGATCCTGTAACAGCAGCTCTACATGAGGCCTCTAGAGCATCAAAACCACATTGTAAGGTATGCTTACCCACTTGTTCTGCACTATGCATCAAATCCTGCAACTCCTTCAAGTCTGGTTGTTCAGGTTGTGACATTTTACTTTTCAATTGTGATAACAAAACTGTTGGTATTTTAGCATATGAAACTGACAGTTTAAGGCCCTCATGGATAAGGTAGCCGAGGTATATACCTTTTTTCCCCACCTTTCTAAGGATCTGGAGTCTCTCTCGAAGGTAATGGATTTTTAGCAATGGAGGCCTTAACTCCCTTGGGGCCCTGTGAGATGGTTTCTGGGTCAGCAGCATGGCTTTTGTATAGAAATTGGTGTGAGTCAGGAACCCTGTAGTACCTGTCAGGCTTAACTGGAGCTGGAGGTAGAGAGTCTGGGTTAAGGCAAGCCTCCGAGTAAACATCATCTAGGATGTCCAAGACAGGAGGTATAGCCAGAGGCCTGTGCTGAGGTAGCAAGAGAAATTCCCTGAGCCTTTTCTTGGAATCTGAATAATCTTGGCCTTCCCAGTGGAAGTGTTCCCTTAAGGTATGCAAAGTTTCCCCAAATGAGTAATCCTCTGGGGGGGAGATAGAAGGGATGGACTCCTCCGCATCAGAGTCTTCAAAAGGGGAGTAAGAATGTTCCTGATCATCAGAATGCTCTGAAATAATGGAGCCCTGATCAGAGGAGGGGGAGTCTTCCTCCACTCTGGGCCTTTTGTCCGGTGGGGGCTGAGAACCTCTGATAAGAGTAATTAAATCCTCAGCCATTTTAAGCATCTGTTTCTTAGGCATGGGGCCTGGAGATGGGCCCTGTGTAGCTGGTCTCTTAGAGTGCATGGTTGCTTTAGACTTTGTGAAAGCCTTGATGGAGAAAGAAGAGGAAGGTCTGAAGACACCTTGAGTGGAGTTGGACCTGTCCACATTCTGAGATTCAACGCCAAGAGTGGCTTCGGTATCTGTAGTCGGGGTGTGGGCCGAGGAGCCTGCGACCTCGGGCACAGGAGACACCATCAAAGAAGTGTCGTCGGTAGTCAGGGGCTGCGTAGGTGCCTCGCTGAGAACCGGACCATGTGTAGTCGGCTTTGGCGGGGTGTCGGTAGAGGCCACGGACCTCGTGTGTCGGTCCTTGTCTTTGCGTTTTTTAGACAAAACCGGAGTCAGAGTATCCGACGACATAGTATAGTTAAATGCTTTCCCAAAATAATGCTGGGCAAACTCCGCCCGACGCTTAATAGTGCGTTTGTTGAATGTAGCACAAAAGCGACAGACCGAGACGTCGTGGTCTGGGCCTAAACAAGGTATACAGAGGGAATGGAAATCCTTAAGCGGTATTTGCTTCCCACAAGAAATACAATTATTAACTTTGTCTGACATCGGTCTGAGGCAAGAAAAGTTTCAACGGGTACTTAGCTTTTAAGAAGACTTCGGTTTCCAAATTTTCGTAATCTCAGGAGCTGGCCGACCGGCACTTGCGAACTGCTTCTGCTTCGGGCACCGCGCGGCAAGAAAGACTGAAGAAAATGGCGTCGGCTGGTTCCTTTATACCCCTGTCGCACTGACATCAGGGAAGAAGCGACGACAACCGACGCCGGACCTAGACTTTGGAATTCGGCCGACCGAGGACCCGCCTGACGGCAGGAGAACCCATCTGTTATGACTGCAGCTGTATGCACGATGAACATCTTGGTGTGGAGACTGAAGACCTATACCCAGGACCGTAGTGCATATTCCCTGTGTGTTTTAATGCAAGGTTGCATTTTGCGGATTACTCATTGAAACAGACTGGGTAACAGCATCTCTTTGACAGTTAGTGGCACTGATTGCCACAAGTCTGTCACACATGGATTTTAAGTGCAGGGCAATGGAATAATTTGCATTCCCTGATACAATAATATGATTAATTAAGAAGATATATGAAATACTGAAGGCAAGAATTAAAGTGGGAGGGTTCTATATATGAAAAGAAGAACCAGGCACAGGGATCTTCTTTTCCCCTCATTTTTATTTTTAATTTAGAGCCACTGGCAAATAAAATAAGGGGTCAGAAATTCAAGAACATCAATGGTATGGCAAGCATGAAAAGTTGCCTTTATTTGCAGATTATATTATATTCTACTTGATAAATCCAGGAAAGTACATTTTGATGTGCGGAAATTTTGAGACAGTTTCAAGTCTTTTGGGGATATAAAATTAGTAAAGATAAAACAAATGCTACTGTGGTAAAGCATGTGCCCACATATGAACTGATTCAGCAAAATCCATATTTATGAGGACATTTAGGTGTGTAGATTAAAAAGGATTCTGTTACGGTGGCTAAGGATTTGTGGGATGAGACAAAGCAAGGATAACACAAAACTGGAAGCTCTTGTTTATGGATACTAAGAAACAAGCAGTGATAATATTTTTAGTCTCTTTAGTTTTATATACAGGTCAAGCAGATTTTTATCAACCAGAGGACAAGTTGTGGATAATAAAGAAGTGAAGGAATTTATTTGGGCTGGGAAGAGGGTGAGAGCCAAGTGAGTTACGTTAATCTTCTGCATAGAACAAGGTGGTTTAAGATTACCTGATTTATATGGATATTTTAGAGTTACACAGTTAAGGCTCACATATACAAGACAAACAGATTAGGTTATAAATCAAGGTGGAAAGGACTGATGTCAAGGTGGAGATGAAGAAATAGGGAGGGAGTACACTTTTTGGATGCAGATCAATAAGAAGAATAACAACCATACAGAACATTATATTCATAAAATGCAGAAAGTATTCTAAGAACTAAATCAACACAGAAATGGAGAATTTATTAGAGAAAACTGTCAAAGGAATTAAGATATTGGGAGCAAATAATGAGAGAGTGAAAGGTAATGGAAGTAGGATGAAGCCAAGTAAATGTTTGGACTGCAGGTTAGGGGTTACCTTCCTTACCAGGAATCAGAGTACAGTCAAAGAGAAAGGGGTAGGGGAGTCCTAAGTAAAAGACCAGTTCTGGTGGAGTTTTTAGTTAAGTCTAGAACAGAAGCTGCTGTCAGAAAGGATGATTAGCTGGATATATAAAATACTGCACAATTAACTATACCAACCAGATAAGGTTAGAAAACATTGGGAAGAGAGAAAGACAAGACAAACAACTGACAATGGAATAACAAGAGGACATATGTATGGCTCTAAGTATACAACATCCAGAAATGTACAAGATTCCTGCTTGAAAGTGTTTGCATAGGTACAGTTATACCACAAGCAGACTTCAGAAAATGTCCCTCAGGTAGATAGCAAATACTTGGTGTAATGGGAAAGAAAGAGGTAACTGGGAGCATTTTTTGGGGGGAGGGTGTAATGAGTTGGCATATTTTGAAACTTATATACAGACTACTCTGTCAGAAATACTGGGGGAGCAAATGACTTTAACTAAGGAAAGAATCATATTGAGTTGGAGAGGATTCAGATCCATCCTCAAAGACTTCTACTGGCCAATTTACAGCCTGGAATGGTTGACAATGAGACATAAATGTAACCATCTGCAGACATACTGCACATGACCTGTCATCCTGAAAAAGTCTAAAAGCTGAGGATTTCATTTTTTTTCCAGTTATGAAAGCACACTGGCTTACAGATCTACAACTTGACAAAGGGACATCAGACCACTGTAACTGGATCAGTGCATCATATCATATTCAGTCTTTGTTTTCAAGTAACACAATCTTTATTTCAGTGGGTATCACCTATCACTTCTGCATGCAGAGTACAGGAATCATTTGCCTTTTCAGACAACTGGACATTTCTTTTCAGCTGAATTTTCTCTAATTTACTTCAAGAGCCTGCATAGTACATTTACTGCAAGCACAAGATCACACCTCCAGAGTCTGTGGTTTGATCCCATTTGGCCTACACTGTCAGTGCAGTATGCATGTTCTCAACATGTTGTGGTTTTCCTTAAAAGTGCTTCAGATTCCTCCCATCTCTACAGACCTGCTCCTTAGACTTACTATTACTACAAAAAAAAGTTGACATACACTTTTGGCCAGTCTTCCTTAATATAAAATAAAGATGTACTTAAACTGCATCGTTGCTTTGTGATACCACTTGAATGAAAAACAAAACCCATATAGGATTAGAATAAAACGGTGATTATAAAACTATTTATGCTCCTCTAAAACTGGATAACTGGCAACAGAAAGTTGACAAGCAACATTCTGCTGTAGAGACATTCAACCCATATTATCCAACAACTGCTGTCATACAAAGGCAAATGAACACCTCTGTCCAGAATACCTGAGCTATGCCAACTTTCTAATCATCAACACTTGCTGCTTCTGACCTTGACATACTAAAAGATGACCATAAAGAGCAAGTACTTATTTTTATTCTTCTCAGCAAAACTAGCAGCTCTGCAGCATTTCATGTCTGAGAATCAGTTATTATTGGTAGCTTTACTTTAAAAGGACATTAGCAGCATAATTTTATACTACCCGCTCATACTAGTGCTACACATACAAAGTCCCATCCCCTCATCTGATCCACCTAAAAATCAATGCATAGCCTTCAGGCAAATGCACATTTTGGTGCAGGGGTTCAACTCCACTACAAGAAACTTAAAATGGGCCAATTCACAGACTGGAATGGTTAAAAAATAAGATGGGCATGTAATCATTTGCAGATGTAAAGTACAGTTGTGTACACTTACCATAAATGTAGATGTTCGAGTGTCTTCACTGTTGCAGTCATGACTGTAGGGTGCCGACCGAGGACTGCCTGCCGGCAGGGGAGAACCCTACAGTCATGACTGCAACAGTGAAACACGATGAACATCTACATAAGACCTGTGACCCCAAGATACACCACACTGACTTTTTTGGGTATCATCGCACAAAAAAAGCTCAGGCCCTATCATAGGAGGTTACTAGGCTAATGGCCCTGAGGCCCTTACAAGCCTAGTCAATTTTTTCCCTCATTTAATGGATGCTATATATAAACCAGACTCAACACCTGCTGCCCCTATCCAGAAGGGATGCAGGTGAAACCCCAGGGGTGAATTTTCAATTTCCCATCCAATTATCCAGATTACACTTGAAAAGATATGAAAATATGGAGGAGGGAAGTGCTAGTTTGTCTAAATTAAAAGTTATGTTCTTACCATAACTACATATACCTGTGTTGTCCATTTTCTTTCTTCCTCAACATACTGGTTCAGATCCGATCCTTGGATCCGACTCGGCGGCTTATTTCAGACTTAGGATCCAGCTCTTGAGCGCTTCTCTGTACCCACAATGCTCTGCTAGATCATCAAAGCCCCAGACAGAGTTTGCTGCCCAATCCCCATACTATCAGCAGAGATAGGAAATGAAGAAAGAAAAACAGGGCTCAAACCTAGAACTGTAGGTTCCAATACAGTCCAATAGGTCACTCTAGACGCTCTGGATGGGAGGGAAGTTGAGGAAGAATGAAATTGGACAACCCAGATACCTAATTATGGTAAGAACATAACTTTTAAATCTGTTGTTGTCCTTTTCATTCTTCCTCAATGTATGGAGCAGAGTAGAGTTCCCAGCTATGTTGCTCTTGGGTGGCCCTCATAGAAGGATATTCCAGAGTATTACTAAATCAAAGGATGATCTATTTCTAAAAATAATATCCAATTTGTAATGATAAACAAAAGTATTAGTATTGGCCCATGTGGCTGCAGCACAGATGTCGCCAACAGATGTTCTGGACCAAAAAGCAGATAGAGTGGCCATGGATCTGGTTAATGAGCCCTGGGACGCTTAGGCAATGTCATGCCTTTTTGTGAATAAATCCAAGAGATACAATCTGTTATCTATTTAGCTAGAATAACTTTAGACACTGGATAACCCAGTCTTTTTGAGGAAAATGAAACAAAAAGTTGATCTGAAATTCGGAATTGTTTTGTCCTATAAAGCTAAAAATGTAATTGTCTGTGCACATCCAGGAGGTGTAGCGTGCACTCTCCTTTATTGGTAAAATTTGGAAATAAGCCTGGTACATGAATGGATTGGCTAATGTTATTCTTTGAAGTCACTTTAGATAAAAAAAAAAAAAAAAAAAGAAGGATTAATCTGTAAGGAGACTTTGTCCTTATGAAAAATTATGTATGGAGATTTGGAAATGACAGCCTGGAGTTCATATATTCTCTTTGTAGAAGTGATAGCTACCAAGAAAACTGCTTTCCATGATAGAAACTTCAGACTGGATTTAGCTGAAGGCTCAAAGGGCTTTTGAATTAGTCCTTGCAGCACAACTGTTGGTTCCCAAGGTGGAGCGGGATCTTTAATTGGAGATTAGTTCTGGTTATTAATTATTTTGTGGTTATGTCTTCTGCAACTCATCCTCCTGAAAGAGAAGCTGAATCAGTCCTTGTCATATTTTTCTCTTGGACCACTGCAAACGAACAAACTTTCAGGTATTCCTGGTAACTAGGAAGTCTTCTTGCAAGGGACAATACTCCGTACAGACTTGGAAGGTCTGTTTGTTTCAACTACCTTAACGTCCAGCAGCAGTGATGGTTTTAAAAGTAGAGGACCAAGGATTTTAAACAGCCAACAGGAGACTAATTCTTAGCAGACTTTTTCAGGTGATTTACAAGCCTGGCTAAATTCTGAACAAATGACTTGTTTTTTTTTTCTGTAGAGGAATTTAACGTACGTTTTCACCACGTGTTTAATTATGTTGACCGCAGATGTTTTAAGACTAAGGAGTGAAAAATAGGCAAGTTGGGATGTGATAAAAATGACTATGTTAATAAAACAACCTACCCTCCTCCACCCGAGCACAACATAGGGCAGGTTAGACATGACACTGGATCCCATAACAGGCAAGAACAAGTGAATGTTCTAATCCTGCAGTTAATGTTGGTGATGCATCACATTTTGAAGTATTGCCACCACACCCTCACAAACCCAACTATGACATTTTTCTACATATGTGACCCTTTGGAACCCCCCCCCCCCCGGTCCAATTGGATACAACAGAGGGAACAGCGGATGGATGCACAGTTTCATTCCCAAACAAACTACCAACCCCAGTATCAACAAAAAAAGAAGAGGCAGTCAGATTTTTCTATTTTTAAAAAAGGGTTGATCTTTGTGCCTTCGAGACACTTTAATCTAAACAGAACTTTAATTGATATTAAACTGTTCCTAAGAAAGCTCATCTTTGAAGTTTTATTGAAGTCAGGTGGTGGGTTAAATGAAGTACTACATAGGATGAGTACTTTCAATCCACCTTTGCATTTGGTGTTATAGAATTTTGAATGTTTTTTGGAGCTAGAGCTTCACAAGTTGGCCAAGACAGTATTTCAACCTGACAGAAATTGTTGAACAAAATACATTACATGACTTAACATCTAATAATGATATTTTATCATAAAACCTGACAAGGAGGACTATGCTGAGAGAATGCTGAACTTGTTACATCAGGGAGACATATATTTAGATGCGTCCAGAGATGAGGTGAACATTTCCTATCGGAGGACTGAAATGTTTTTATACTATTTATTGATGCAAGAAGCTACTGATAATGCTACTTATGAGTTCCTTTCCAACAACCATCCTAATATCCCCAGTGTGTTTGGCATCCCTAAGGTCCAAGAGGATATAGGAAACCTCCCCTTGAAGTTAACTGTATCTGCTGCTGGGTGTAAAATTTACCCTTTAGCAGTTTATAGTGACCGTAAGTTAAAACCTTTCTATGACATGAAAAAAAAAAAGTTATGTACTCACCATAACGTTCCACCTGAGTAGTTATACTTCATTTTTCTGCAACCTGTGGGTATTCGGATGCATATCGGATCCGAGCCGGCAACTTATTTTCTAGTATCTGCTCCGAGCTCCTACCCATAACACACCACCATCTCCTATCTTCCCTCAGGTCGAGTTTGCTGCAACCATACACTTTAGCAACTCAAACTAAATAAACTTAACATGTTTATTCACATGAAAAGGTCAGGGGGATGGAGGGTGGGAAGGTTGCAGAAAAATGAAGTACAACTACTCAGATGGAACGTTATGGTGAGTACATAACTTCTTTATCTGAAGTAGTTAACTTCATTTTATCTGCAACCTGTGGGACAGAGTCCCCAGCTACTCAAAAATCCTGGGAGGCCCTCATGGAAGGATATTCCTGAGCACCACAGAGCCAAAGGATGCTCTCCCTCTGGAAATCAGATCTAATTTGTAATGGGATATGAAAGCATGTGAATTTGCCCAAGTTGCTGCTGCACAAATATCATCCAAAGGAGCCTTAGACCAAAAAGCAGTAGAAGTCGCCATTGACCTGGTAGAGTGAGCTTTAACCAGACCAGGAAGAGATAAACCTTTGGTTTTCTAAATATGTAAAATGCAAAGAGTTATCCATCTGGCTAAAGAAACCTTGGAAATGGCCTTTCCCAAACGAGGTTTAGAAAATGAGATGAATAATTGATCGGATTTACTCAAGGGTTGTGTTCTATGAAGTTAGAAACGAGGTTGTCTATGAACATCTAACAAATGAAGTTTATAGTCACCCTTTTTCTGAAAATTTGTGAAGAAAACAGGTAAATTAATTGTTTGGTTTATGTTTGATTGAGATGCCACTTTTGGTAGAAAAGAAGGATTTGTATGGACAGAGACCGTCCTTATGGAAGACCAAATAAGGAAGCACGGCAGACAAAGCTGAAGCTCAGAAATCCTCCTAGCCGACATAATAGCCACTAGGAAGGCTGTCTTCCAAGACAAAAACTTTAAATCCACTGATGCTGCAGGTTCAAAAGGAGGAGTTAGTAATGACTGGAGAACCAAAGTGAGGTCCCAAGGAGGAACTGAATCTTTGATAGGAGGACGCAAAAGAAAAGTGCCTTTCAGAAAGGCTTTACACAGCCTAGAAGAGACCAGGGCGATCTTATTTTCACCAACACAAAAGTTAGAAATGGCTGCCAGTTGTACTTTCACCGTGGAGGAACTAGTTCCTTGCTGAAAAATACTAGTCAAGAAATCCAACACTGCTGGAACAGGGGCTATAAAAGGATCCAGGTTTCTCTGAGAGGCCCACATAGAGAACAGTCTTCATTTACTGCGATAAACTTTCCTAGTGGAATCTTTAAGAGAAGCCACTAGTATAGATTTAACAGGGGATGAAAGACCGGGAGTCCTGGCAATCATGGGAACTGGAGCAGCCAAGCTGTCAGCTCGAGACTGTCCAGATTGGGAGGGTAGGCACCCAAAGGATGAGAGATTAGATCCGAGCAGGGATCCAGAATCCACGGAGGAGCTAGAAGATGAGACCAAAGGAAGGGGAACCAAACTTGACAAGGCCAGAATGGGGCAATGAGGATCACTTTGCACCCCAGCTGGCAAGCTTTCTGACGAAACTTCGGAATCAGTGGTAACGGTGGTTAAGCATACAGTAACCCGGGGGGCCAAACATGGACTAGAGCATCTCTGGGGGCATCCCCTGGTGAGGGAATCAGAGCGAAGAACTCGCCACACTTTGCGTTGGAAGGAGATGTGAAGAGATCACAGCAAGGCTGTCCCCAATGCAAGGAATATCTCCTCCACTATTGACTGTTTCAGAGACCACTCGTACGGCATCAGAATAGCCTGACTCAATCTGTCCGCTAAAATGTTGGAGCGCCCCGGGATGTGCGTTGCGATCAGAAACTGACCGGTGGAAATCGTTCACTCCCACACTCTCATGGCCTCATGACACAGAGGGTAAGATCTGGTCCTCCCCTGCTTTTTGATGTACCAGACAACCGATATGTTGTTTGAATGAACTGCAATCTTACCCAGAGGAAGGACAGTGTGGAAGGCTTTCAATGCTAAAAGCACTGCCCTCATCTCCAGAACATTTATGTGCAACTTGGTCTCTATCTGGGACCACATGCCTTGGACCGTCCTTCCCAAACAATGTCCCCCCCACCCGAGTTGGGAGGCGTCCGTGGTCACTGTGGCTTGGGCTGGAGATGACACGAAAAGACGTCCCACTGCAACTTCCGGTGAATGGAGCCACCAAAGGAGAGACATCCTGCAGGTGTGACTGATCCTTATCGGAAAATCCATTGGAAGGTCTAGCCAAGCCAATTGAACAGCTAGAGTCCATTGAAGAACCCGCATGTGAAGGCGTGCACAGGGGAGGATAGAGGTCGCGGCAGCCATAGAGCCCAGGGCTCGAGAGCATCGCTCGCCTTTGGAAATCTGAGGTCCACGATTAGAGCAATGTGGTACCTGAGGATTAAGATCCTGTCTGGTGTTAAGACGACTTTTAGTTGCAAAGTGTCTAGCTGTGCCCCAATAAAATCTAAGACTTGTACTGGTTGCAAAGGGGATTTGTGAACATTGACTGTAATCCCCAGCTGATCTGCCAAGAGAAGGAAGTAGTCTCGGGCCTGACAAAGAAGACGCTTGGTGGACGCAGTAAAGAGCCAGTCATCCAGGTAAGGAAATACCTGAATTCCCTGAAGCCACAGGTGAGCTGCTACTACTGCCATTACCTTGGTAAACACCCTGGGGGCTGTGGTGAGACCGAAGGGTAGAGCTCTGAACTGGAAGTGACTGGCTCCCCGCCGGAAGCGAAGAAACCCCCTGGAGCTTCTGTGGATCTTGATATGGTAGTAAGCATCCTGGAGGTCTAACGAGCACATCCAGTTGCACTATCGGGAGATAAGGTAGAATGGACTGTAGGGTGACCATCTGGAACTTTTGTTTGGAGATAGGTTCAAGGTTGATAGGTCTAGAATGGACCTGAGGTCCCCCGTCTTTTTTGGCACTAAAAAAAACCTGGAGTAAACGCCTAATCCGGATTGATCGAGGGGGACCGGTTCGATGACACGTTTGTGAAGCAGCTTTGAAACCTCTAGAGCTGCGGCCTCCGTGTGAGCAGCTGTAACATCCGGGAAGTGTCTTGTAGCACTTGGAGGGTCAACAAATGGGATAGTGTAGCCTCTGGATATTATTTGTAGCACCCAGCGATCTGCAGTTATGGACTCGTATGCCGCTGGGTGCAAGGACAATCTCCCCCCAGTTGCCTCCAGAGTAGGACAGTCGGGCAACCTCTCAGGGCTGCTGCGTGGGCCGGTCAGAAAAAGGTTCCCTAAACCCGAAATTTCTGGGACCCCCTCTACCTCTGGGTTGGTGTCGATCCTATCCCCTTCTGCCTCTTTGGATGAGTTGTCCTGAAACTCCCGGGAAAACTGTGATTTTCAGAAACACATCTTTTTTTGTCCTCTTTGGTTCCTAGAAAAGGATCGCTGAGGGTTAGAGAAGCGGATCCTGATAGCAAACAAAGCCTTCCCATCTTTTTCGTTCTGGACAAGAGTGTCACGTACTGTCTTCCCGAAAAGGGAAGAACCATCATAGGGAGCATTGGTAAATGACGCCTTGAAAGGGTCCGCAAACTGACACAACCTGAGCCAGGCGTGTCGCCTCATGGCTACGCCCGTCCCAGCCGCCCTAGCTTCTCCTTCCGTGGCGTGGGAAAGGAGGCGCATGGACATGTTTGATACAGATGTCAGAGTCGACATCTTCGCAGAGAACAGTTGTTTCTCCTGCTGCGATAAAGACTCTGGGGGAGACTTAGCGAATTCCGAGACAAGGGCTCACTGCAGCCATATAACATGTGCCAAATAGTTCAGCGCACGGATGAAAAAGGTCGCTGACAAATAAACGTGCTTCCCAAACCTATCCACCGACCTGGAGTCCTTGTCCGGAGGGTGGACTGAGGAACTCTCTTGCGCCAGTTCCTTCTTGGTGGCTACTGCGACCACCATAGTGTCAACGGGGGCTCCTTTAGACCAAGGTTGTCTGTCCTTGGGAGGAGAAAGAATCTTGTCAGGGCATTTGGGGATCAGGTCTACGGTGTCAGGCTCCTTCCATGCCCGTGTGGTGATAAGATCCACCAAGGGGTCCGCTGGCATGGACACCCAAGAAGTAGATGGGCCCGTGCCAAAAGCCTCCATGAACACGGACTCATCCGTAGAAGGTTTTGGGGCTGACCAACCTCCCTTCTGGCAGAGGATCCATGCAGGAGACATCCTCGGGAGGTGACCTGGGGGAACCTTCTCCTTCATCTAAATCTGTGTCCGTAGTGAGGGACTCAGGAGAGTCCAAGTGCCTCCTTTTGCACTTGCGCTTACGGGGGCCTTCTTCAGTGGGACTCTCTGAAGAGGACTCGTGGGCTGCAGAGGGTTCTTCAAGGGTAATAACCTGGGGCTCCACTGGCACGGGCTGTCCCTGAGACAGGTTGAAGGGAGTCGTCGCCAAATCCAGTGGAGTCTGGGTGGAATCCGAGGAGATGGGCTGAGGTCTTAATCCCTGGGAGAGAACCCTCTCCACTACTTCAAACGCCAAAGGAGAGCGCACCTCCTTGGCACCCAGCAAGGAAGAAGCTCTCCCTGGATCCGAAGAGGGGATTGGAGTTGAAGCGAGGGTAGCCTGAGCTCCAAGGTAATGGTTCAGATCCGAAAAGGTCCGAGCCAAAGATGGATCCATTCCCTCGGGCCAGACTCCCTGTCCACAGCTCCGAGAGTCACTCTGATCCAAACTGGCTGGATCCGAGGAACTGAAGGTAACAGCCGGAGTCGAGGTTGGAGGAATCATCGGCGCCGAGCTACCAGCTCCAAAGAGTCTCGGATCCAAATACCCTGAAGCAGCCGCACGGATCAGGGAAGGAGAAATGGGATGAAAGAAGGGCATGGAGGCCCCCACCCAGAGGGAGAGGGGCCCGGCAAGACTCCCATTTGTATTTGGGTCTGAATGAATCTCTGCATCATCCTGTCCATGTCCAAGTCCGACAGACTCCGAGTCGATCTCGAAGAGGCGACCAACTCGGATCTGGCTGGTTTGCAAAGCAAAGGTGAGGAAGGCTTTGGATTTGAAGGCTCCGGCGAGAAACGGGGTGAGCGGAGCCTAGGAGAAGCTGGTCTCAGAGTCTTTGATGGTGGACTAGGGAAGGATTCCCTATCTAGAGACTTCTTGCGAGATCTATCCCTCTTCCTCTATTTGTCTTCCTTGCATCTTTCTCTATCATTGTGTTCTTTTTTCTTTATCTTTTTCTTTGTCTTTATCCTTATCCTCACCCACAATCGCACAAGCTGGAGTCCCTATCTGAGGGGGGGGGGTGGCGGAAGTACCAGAAACTGAGGCCGTGGCAGAATCCAGCATGGAGGCAGGGAGAAGACCCTTGGCAACCAATTTGGCCTTCCTATCCCTGAGGGCTCTAGGGTTAAAACTGGCACAAATTGCACACTGAATAGATAAATGAGGAACTCCCAAACAGATTACACACAGAGTGTGACCATCAGCAGGTGAGAGCTTATGGCCACACTCTGCATTTTTTAAAAACTGACTTAGGCTGATCAGCCATAGCCCAAAACTAACAGCCACTCCTGAAAGAGAAAGCACACCACATTAGAGCACACACACTGAAGGGAAGTGGGCCTAGAGACTACTGTAATGAGAAACCCCCCCCCTTTATTTTTTTAAAAACTAGAACCGACCAACAGCATACAATAAAGGGGAGGAAGGGAAGACGAACAACCACTTTCACACAGAAAAGATTGAAGTAAACACACTTACAATCCCTGAAGCTCAAAGCAATGAAGACCACGATGCTCACTATGGTGTGGCAAATGAGATCTGGGGGAAGATAGGAGATGGTGGTGTATTATGGGTAGGGGGAGGAGCTTGGAGCAGACGCTAGAAAAAAAGTTGCCAGCTCGGATCCGATATGGATCAGAATACCCACAGGTTGCAGATAAAATAAAGTTAACTACTTCACATCAAATTTTAACAGATTCTTGGGACTTTTTGACCAGAATGGACAAAGTTGTTTGCTACCATCAATGGAGTTAATCTCTTTACTGTGATTCTACATCTGCTGGTTCCAGAGTAGTTTGAAGAGGTGATTACTGGATTTGATTTTCTATCCTATAATGATTTTCATACCACAGCTGAAGTTATGGAGTTAGTGCTCAAATACAACTATGTTTATTCTGCAGGAGAAATTTTCCAGCAGAACACTGGGGTAGCAATGAGCGCATCTTGCGTGCCCATTTTTGCAAATCTAGTCCTTTATGAATGGGAGAGAAAATACATCACCAATTCTCCATATTTTGAACACTGTTACCTTCACATGAGATTTGTGGATGATATTTGTGTCATATGGACAGAATCTAAAGACTATTTTGTAGAATTTATCAAATATTTTATCTAATACCACAGACTTTCTTAACTTTACATCCCATATAACAGAGAATGAATTTAATTATTTGGATGTCCTAATCTTTAAAAATACAAAGTTGTGGAGATATTCATCAAAAATCTACTGGAAACCCACATATTGTAACTCTTTCCTGTATTTCAGTAGCAATCACCCTTTATCCCCAAAAAAGGAGTATTCTTAAAGGCCATCTACTACGGACAGCCCATATGACTTCTTTGTTTGATTATTTTTACAAATGAATGTGAAAATATAAGGAGTGTGTTCTTACAAAGAGGGTACACCAACCAATTTTTATCAAATATCACATCAGAAGTTACTGCTGGTTAGGGTAAAAAGTGTTTTCCTATCGTAGGGGCAAGGGATGACTCTAGTTCAAATGGAGACTTGAATATCCTAAGACAGCAAACTGATTAAAGCTATAGTACTGTTATTTGTATGGAACACAATAGGGAATATTTTTGTATCAAAAAAATCATTTGTAAATATTGGAAGCTTTTTAGTCAACTAACCAGTACACTGGATGTCTTTAAGAACACCCCTAAGTTTACTTATAAGAAGGTGTATGTTTGAAAAATATGTATGAATTTAAAGCTCAGTGCATGCATAATCTTAATTGAAAAACAGGTACATACAAATGTGGTAGTTGAAAGCAATGTCCCTACATAAGTAATGTTGTTGTGTCTTTCGGCTTTTCCCGGTTAGGGGTCGCCACAGTGGAACTCCGGTCCGCTAATGATTGGCAGTTGATTTTTACGTGCTGAGTTGCCAGCCCTAACGCACAACCTTCAACGAAGGTACGCCCATTCACGCATGTCTCCACACAGAAGACGCTCTAGCTGAGAGTCGAACCGGTCAACCTCTTACTGTGAGGTGACAATGCTACTGCAGCACCATCACTGCAGGTGTGATATACTTGAACAGCCGCGGAAAAGAACTGAGAGTCTACAGTTACTTTAATTGCATTACTGCTGGGGTTGTGTATATCTGCACATGTCAGTGTGGTGCCTTTTACACTGGAAAAACAGAAAGGGCACTGAAGAAATGTACATATTAACATATATACAATAGCACACATGACGTAGAAACTAATTATTTGGCAAAACATGCAAGGTATGTGTAAATAACAAATGCAAATTCTACATCTTAGAGCAAGTGCAAAAAAATCCTAGAGGTGGCCACTGGGAAGATCTACTTTAATCTGGGAGCTATACTGGCAATTATATTTATAAACCAATAGACACCTTGGGCTAAACAGCGTAGTATCCATAGTGGATATATTAAAACTAAGAGTGGCAACATTATAATTAAGGGGTCCCATAGAAAATTTGATTATGTAATTTTATTATGTACATGCATTTTAAATGTTGCCCGGCAGCTGACTTGCTTAATACTTTATAGATCATTGTCAGCTCAACCGATCTTTACAACATTTTATAACGTATTCTAGCATATTTTAACATTTGTGTGTACAAAATATATATGTATTGTAAGGTTTTTTTAAGGACTGGCCCCTTTAAGAGTTTGAAGAAGCTACTTATTTCATTAGCAGTTTTAATAAAGTTTTTTTCCTGTCGACTGAAATCATTTGAAACTAACTGATCTCACTATATACTTAATGTAAAATAGCTTTTTCTTAGTTTTGATGAAGTTCAGGTTGCTGAATGAAAGCGCTCAACTAATTTAAGAAAATGTGGATATTTTATATGTCTGGACTGGTGCAGTGATTCATATTATGGTGTTTCCTAATGCAATGGTATTTTCAAATTATCTTTAATTGGAGGTTTTAAAAGAAAAATTCCTTTCATGAAGGCTTTGCATAATTTAGAAGTCATCAGAGAAACATGTCTGTTGCCGGCATGGAAACTGGAGTTTTCTACTATCAAACTTCAACTAGCAGATATTTCCTTCCTCAAACAGCACGGTCAAGAATTGTAGAATCATAGCAAGTGGGGCAGAAAAAAGGGTTGATGTCTTTATTCAAAACCCAAAGAGAAAATCTTTTTCATTTACTTCTGTAAACTTTTTTTGGTTGATTCTTTTTGAGAAGCCAAAATAATACTGCATACAGGAGAAGAAAGCCAGGGCTTTTTATTACTGGAAGTGGAGAAAACATGTGGTTAGTCTTAAGGCTCGAATGTTGGGATGTTAGATCCTTGATGGGTGTGACAGGACATCCAGCGTGGTCTCCAGTGTCCAGGGAGGATAATGAAAGTGAGACCGTAGGAAGTGGCACCATATCTGCCAAGGCCAGAAAGGAGCAATGAAGCTCACTAAGCTCTTCAGTCTGCTTGGCTTCTGTAAGAATTTGGGAATTAGGGAAAGAGAGGTTAAGCATAAAGGAAACCCAGGGGCCAAGCATGAATCACAGCATCTCTCTGTGACTCTCCCTGAGGGGGGGGATCAAAGCAAAGTACTTGCTGCACTTGTTGTTTAGGGGAGTGCCAAATAGGTCACAGCAAGGTCAACCCCAATGCCGGAAGATCAGCTCTGCCACAGATTGAGAGACCACTCGTGGGGCATTAGAATAGATCTGCTGAGCTTGTCCCCTAGCATGTTGGCTTTCCCCGGAATGTGTGCCGCAACTAGAAAACAGTCTGAAGAGATTGCCTATTCCCATACTCATGGCGTCTCTGGAAAGGGGGTAAGATCAGGTTCCTCAGTGTTTGTTGATGTACCAGACTACAGACACGCTGTTGGTATGAACTGTAATTGTTCCAAAGGGAAGAGCATCTTGAAAGGCCTGCAATGTTACTAGGACTGCTCTAACCACTAGGACGTTGATATGTAACCTGGTCTCTTGGGAGGTCCACGTGCCTTCAACAGTTCCTCCCAAGAAATGCTCCCCCACCCTAACTAAGAAACATCCCTGGTCACTGTGGTCATAAGGGCTGGAAGGGCAAAGGGTCTGCCTAGATGTAGATAGTCTGATTACACCCACCAAATTCTGCAAATTGGGATGAGCCTGACAGGACAGATTATGGGTTGGCAGAGAATGGAACATTACACAGCTAGTGCCCATTGTAGAACCCACATAAAAAAAAGCATGCCAAAGGAAGCAATACAATGACTACTGCCATGGAACCTAGTGCCTGCAGTATTGACCTTGCTAGTGGAGTTGAATTAGTAAGGAGAAAATGAACTTGAGTCCTTATCATAGAGATACGAGGCAGAGGTAAGGATATTATTTCTTTCACAGTGTCTTGGTGATTGCTGATGAACTCCAAGCTCTGTACTGGGTTTATACTTGACTTGGCATGATTTATACTTATGCCCAAAGAATTGCAAATCAAGAGCAAATAGTCCCTGGCATGTAAAAGTAGATGCTTGTATGGGGTGGTAAGGAGCCAGTCATCTGGACATGGAAACACCTGGAATCCTTTGAGTCTCAAGTGAGCTGCCACCACTGCCATGCACTCGGTATATACCCTAGGGGCTTTGGTGAGCCCAAAGGTCAGGGCTATGAATTGGTAGTGATTGGCTCCCAGCCAAAAGTGAAGATGTCTTCTGGATCGCCTTCTATTTTGATGTGATAGTATGCATCCTGAAGCTCTATAGAGCATCCAATCATCCTTGTGAAGTACAGGCACAATGGACTGGATCATGAGCATTTGGAACTTTGCTTTCTTTACAAACTGATTTAAATTGCATAGATCCAGAATAGATCTCAGGTCCCCTGTTTTCTTTGACACTAAAAAAAAGTGTGAATAAGTTCCGAATCATATCTGCTTTGGAGGGACATTTTGGATGACTCTTACCTAGCAGCTTCATAATCTCTTGTGCTGCTGCCTTCCTCTGACTGTGTGGAACATCAGAAAGTTTCTTCCTTTTGGGAAGAAGAGAAAATGGTATGTAACAGCCTCTGGATATTATGCTTACCACCCAAGTATCTTGTATTATATTTGCCCAGGCATCTGGGTGCAAGGGCAATCGACCCCAACTGCCTCCAGAGTTGGACAGTCGGGCAGCACTTCAGGAGTGCTGAAAGGACCTATCCAAGAAAGAATTCTGAAAGCTCTGATTTTTGTGGACCTCATCTGCCTCTAGGGAGATGTCTGCCACTGAAATTTCCCCTTCTGCCCGTGATGGAACTGTCACCATGTGGATCTTGGAAAGGACCCTGAGATTTGCAGAAAATAAGTTATTTACTTACAATAATGTTCCATCTGTGTTGTCCATTTTCATTCTTCCTCAACTATTAGGTTCGGATCCAATCCTCAGATCCAACTTGGTTGTTACTACAGCTCGTGGCCAACTGAAACTCGAGTTCCTCCTTTCCCATAATGCACCAACCCCTAACGTACTTCAGATCTTGTTTTCTAGATGACAAACACTTACTATTTGAGTAATGCACCTAACAAAGGAAAACCAGTATCTGGAGCGCCATACAAGACACAGTGGTGTCTTAATAGCATCTCATTCTTCTAGAAGTCCATGATGATAAAGGTTGGGAGTTGGTGGGTGGGAAGTTGAGGAAAAATGAAAACGGACAACACAGAGTACATAACTTCTTTATCTGATGTTGTCAATTTTCATTCTCAACCACTGGGACAGAGTCCCTAGCTACCCTATATCTTGGTGGGGACTCTAAGGAAGGATATTCCAAAGCACAGTTGAACAAAAAGCTGCTCTTCCCCTCTAGCCTAATCCAATTTGTAATGAGTAATAAAAAGTATGACGATTAGCCCAAGTATCAGATCCACAAATGTCATCCGTGGAATAGTTCAATAAAACACTGACAAAGTTGCCGTAGATCTTGTAGAGTGAGCTTTCAAGGGTTTTAGTAATGAAATCCAGATTTATTATAGACAAAGGCTATGCAGTCCGTAATCCTTCTTGCCAGTGTCACTTTCATTACAGACTTGTCCAATTTGTTATCTGCAAAGGAAATAAATAACTGATCGGACTTTATAATATCTTTTGTTCTGTGTAAGTAGGAACATAGCTGTATATGAACTTCTAGTAAATGCAACTTGTATTCACCTTTGTTTTTGAATTTGTGGAAGAAAACAGGCAAGTTAATAGACTGACACTGAATTCTGACACCACCTTAGGAAGGACTGGTTCTTAATGTCACCCTATCCTTATTGAAAAACAAGTAAGTAGGTTTAGAGAACAACGCTTGGAGTTCTTAAATTCTCTTGGCAGTGGTAATAGCCACTAGAAATAAGGTCTTCCAAGTCAAAAATTTTAGATCACATTTTCCAGCTGGTTCAAAAGGGGAATGGACTAAGCTGTGCAGAACAAGTTCAAATTCCATGAAGGAGTATGATCTTTATAAGGTGGTATAAATAAAATAGTACCTATTAGAAAGGCCTTGCATATCTTCGCAGAAGCTAAGACAGAACCGTCAACTCCTACATGAAAGTTAGAGATTGCTGCTAATTGACCTTTAATGGTAGTGGAGCTACAGTGGATATAAAAAGTTTACACACTCCTGTTAAAATACCATTTTTTGTGATATAAAAAGATGAGACCACAATACATCATTTCAAAAATATTCCCACCTTTAATGTGACGTATAACCTGTACAATGCAATTGAAAAACAAATAAATCTGTTAGGGGAAAAATATAAAAAATAAAAAATGTACAATAAGCTGGTTGCATAAGTGTGCACACCCTTAAACTAATACTTTATTGAAGCACCTTTTGATTTAATTACAGCATTCGGTCTTCTTGGGTAGGAGTCTATCAGCATGGCAGATCTTGACTTGGCAATATTTGCCCACTCTTCCTTGCAAAAGCACTCCAAATCTGTCAGATTGTGAGGGCATCTCTTGTGCACACCCCTCTTCAGGTCACCCCACAGATTTTCTATTGGATTTAGGTCTGGGCTCTGGCTAGGCCATTCCAAAACTTGAACTTTCTTCTGGTGAAGTCATTCTTTTGTTGATTTGGATGTATGCTTGGGGTCATTATTGTGCTGAAAGGGGACATTCTTTTTCATCTTCAGCTTTCTACCAAATGCCTGAAGGTTTTGGGCCAAAAGTGACTGGTATTTGGAACTGTTCATAATTCTCTCCACCTTGACTAAAACCCCAGTTCCAGCTGAAGAAAAGCGCCCCCAAAGCATGATACTCCCAACCATTATACTTCACCATGGTGATAGTGTTCATTTGGTGATGCAAAGTGTTGTTTTTGCACCAAACATACCTTTTGGAATTGTGGCCAAAAAGTTCAACCTTGGTCTCATCAGACCATAACACATTTTCCCACATGGTTTTGGGAGACTATGTATTGCTTTGCAAATTTTAGCCAGGCCTGGATTTTTTTTGTGTAAGAAAAGGCTTCCGTCTTGCAACCCTACCCCACAGCCCAGACATATGGAGAACATGGGAGAATATCGTTACATGTAGTCCACAACCAGTACTAGCCAGAAATTCCTGCAGCTCCTTCAAGTGGTGCTGTAGGTCTCTTGGCAGCTCCCTGACCAATTTTTGTCTCATCTTTTCATCAGTTTTGGAGGGACATCCAGTTCTTTGCAACATCACTGTTGTCTCACATTTTCTTCACTTTTTGATGACTGTCTTCACTGTGTTCCATGGTATATCCAATGCTGTGGAAATTTTTTTGTACCCTTCTCCTGACTCATACCTCTCAACAATGAGATCTGTTTGATGCTTTGTAAGCTCTCTGTAGCAAGCAACTGAGTAAATGCCAGGAAAATCCTACTAGGACACCTGAGCTTTATTTGGGGTTAATCAGATTCTCTTTAACTGATGGCAGGTGTGTACTCAAGAAGACGAAATGTTGTAATTAAATCAAAAGGTGATTCAACAAAGTATTAGTTTAAGGGTGTGAACATTTACACAAACAGCTTATTGTACATATTTTTATATTTTTCGCCCTAACAGATTTGTTTGTTTTTCAATTGAATTATACAGGTTATAGGTCACATTAAAGGTGGGAAAAGTTTTGAAATGATTTATTGTGGTCTCATTTTTTTATATCACAAAAACTTGGCATTTTAGCAGGGGTGTGTACACTTTTTATATCCACTGTAGCCCCCTCATTAGAAATCTCTGCCAAAAATTCTGGCACACTTTGTGTAGGAGCTGAAAAAGGATGGATACTTTTTTGATGTGCCCAAACAAACCTCTTCCACTTGCTCTTGTAGATTTTTCTAGTGGAGGCTTTATGGGTAGACAAAAGTATATGGCGGACACGAGATGAGAGCATAAATTGGCTATTAAAGGAAGTGGAGAAGCCAGACTGTCAGCTTTAGGTTTGAGATATCCGAGTGAACCATGCCTGTTGGATGAGACAAGAGTTCTGGAATTGGATCCAGAATCCAAAGTGTTTAAATTAGATAAGGCCAAAGGAAGGGGAACCAAACTTGTCAAGGCCAGTAAGGTGCAATGAGGATGGCTTTGTTGTTCAGTCGTGCAGCTTTCTGAAGGAGTTTGTGAATCAATGGGGTTAGTGGATAGGCATAGAGAAGACAGATGGCCAATCGTGGAACAGAGCATCCCTCGGTGAGTCCTCCACATGGGGGGATTAGGGCAAAGAAGCTGCTGCATTTGTTGCTTAGGGGCGACGCAAAATGATCATAGCAAGGCTGGCCCCATTGACGGAAAATTACCTCTGTCACCTTTTCTTTAAGAGACCACTCATGAGTTAGAAGAATGGACCTGCTCAATTTGTCTGCTATCACGGACTTCCCCAGAATATGTGTTGCTATCAGAAAGCAATTTGAAGAGATTGCCCACTACCACACACTGACAGCACAAGGGATAAAACCTGGTTCCCTCCTTGTTTGTTGATGTACCAAACTACTGACATGCTGTCCATTTGGTTGCATTTGTTCCCAGAGGTAGACATCTTGAAAAGCTTTCAACGGCGAAAGCACTGCTCTCATCTCCAGGACATTTATATGTAAACTGGCCTGTGCAGGGCACCAAGTGCCTTGGAGTGTTTTCTGCAAAACTTCCCACCCACCCAATCTGGAAAGCATCCTTAGTCACAATGGTTTGGGCTAAGAGAGAATGAACAGATGGCCTTGTAAAAACTGGTCTGACCTTATCCACCACCAATGATACCTTTTGCATGTCTGTGTGATCCTTATTTGAACTGACATTTTCCAATAAACACTTGACCATTAGGATGCTAGCATTCACTAAAAAATTCTCATATGATATCTCACCAGAGGGACAAGAATTAAGGCTGCTGACATTGACCCCAAAGCTGGAAGAATTAGTCAAGTTGAAACCTTGGTGTTGTGAATAAGTTTTGCAACTTGGAATCTCCAAGTATGAGCTCTGTTTAGAGGAAGTGAAGCTGTCACAGATATTGTACTGAAATCTTGATGACTGGATGGGAAATAGGAAATTCACCCAGGGGATCACCTCTGTGGCTTTGCTCGACAGTGGCACAGGAAAATAATTTTCTTGGGTGGCAAAAGCCAGGTTACCTTTTGGCTGGGCTTGTATAGGCCTCAGGGCCGATAGCCTAGTACCTACCTATGAACCTATGAAATGTGCCCCTATGAATTTCAGTGTTTGTGATGGATGCAACTAAGATTTGTTGTAGTTTACCATGATCCTTAGAAGGAACAAGTTTAGAGTACCTGGTTTCTTGCAGTTATGAGTAGATGCCTGGTCGGTGTGGTAATGAGCTAGTTGCATAAGTACGGAAATACCCGGAATCCTTACAGTCTCAACTAAGCTGCTACCACTGCCATGTATTTGGTGAACACCCTGGGGGCTGTGATGAGGCCAAAGGGCAGTGCCCTGAACTGATAATGACTGGCAATAAGCTAAAAGCATGAAAACCTTCTGGACTGCCTGTTCATTTTTACAGATAGTATGAATCTTGAAGGTCTATCAAGTACGTCCAATCATCCTAGCTTAGAAAGGGTAGTATGGACTGAACCATGACCATCCAAAACTTTGAGTGATGAACTGACTTGTTCAAATTGCTGAGATCCAAAATTGGTCTCCAGTCCCCAGTCTTCTCTGGCACTAAAAAGAATCCTGAGTAAGTTCCGGACTCTATCTGGGCTGGTGGGACATTTTGAATGATTCTCTCTTCCAGCAGCTTTTATATTTGAATTGTTGTTTCCTTCCTCTGACCGGGTGGAATGTTGGGAAGTTTTCAGTGAATTGGAGGTGGAAGGGAAAATGGAACTGTATAACCTCTGGAAATAATCCTCTGCAGCCAAGTGTCTTTTGAAGTATCTAGCCAGGCTCTCTGGTGCAGGGATAAGCGACCCCCCCCCCATTGCCTCCAGAGGGGAACAATCGGGCCTCCTTTCAAGAAAGTGTCTGTAGACCCTGGCATTGCAGCCCATTTCTGCTGCATGGGCAGCGTCTTCTATTACTGCCCCCCCCCCCCGCTTCTGGGGGAGGCATCTCCATATGGATCCTGGAAAAAACGCTGGGATTTCTTGAACCACATCTTTTGCCCCCTGTACTGATTCCTAGAAAAGGTCCTTTAGGGGGTTGAAAAACACACTCCTACAACATAGAATATTTCCATTATTCGTACACCTGGAGAGTGTATCCTTCACTTTCAGGCCAAACAGGGAAGATCTGTCAAAAGTAGCATTGATGAAAGAAGACTTGAAGAGCTCTGCAAAGTCACACAAGTGCATCCAGGCATGTCTCCTTATTCAGATGCCCAAACCCACTGCCCTTGAGGTACCCTCAGCTGCATGAGAGATCAGCCTCATGGATGACTTTGAGATGAATTGAAGGGTTGCCATCAGTGAGGCTACCATAGCTTGAGCCTCTGCAGTAGTGGACTCACAAAAAGTATTTGACAATTCCTTAATCAAATCTCTTTGTAACCTTGCAAAGTGTGTTAGGTAATTCAGTGACCCAAGATCAAAGATCGCTGAAGCATATACATGCTTTCTGAACCTTCACAAAGCTCTAGAATCTCTATTAGGGGGATGGACAGTGAAACTTATTTGTGGCCACCACCATGACCATGGCATCTACAGGCACTCCCATGCTCCAGTGTTGCCTTCCTGTCAGAGGTGTCAAAATTCAGTCTGGTTTCCTGGGGGTGGGTTCAGTGACATCAAGTCCCTTCCACACCATCTAAGGGATCAAATCAATGAGCTCATCAGTGGACAGTGTCACCTAGGAGGTAGACGGGCCAGATCCAAATGCCTCCAGCAACACTGATTCCTCTGAAGAACTCTGGGAGGGCCAACCATCCCGTTACTTGAGGATCTCCAGAATATCTCCAAAGGAGACACCTTCGGGTGGTGATTGGGAGATCCTTCCCCTTCACTGAAATCTGCATCTTCTGTGATAGATTCCCGATGGGAATCCAAGTGCCTCCTTTTGCACTTCCTCGGTGAGATGCTCCAGCGAAGTACCTGAAGACAGGGTGATACCCTGCTGGGTGGTCCGCAGGGTATGGACTGGCTGTCCCTGTGGAGATGAATGTCAATGTTCTTGTTGCAAATGCACATGGAATGTAGAAGGTAGGTCTGAGGGGGGAGGGAGACCCTCTGTCCTGCCAAAGCAGGGAAGATTCTCTCCACTACCTCGAAAGCAGATCGTCTTGGGGAGAAGAAAGCCAATGGAACTGAGACGCCAAGCTTCTGCTCCATCAGTGCTGTCTGCTCCAAAAGCAACCCACCCAAGGCAGAGGCGGCTCTGAAAACTTCAGAATCGACTCCAACACCTCAGATCTGACTGGGATGCTATGGGTCTGAGAGTTAGATGGCTCTGAACTCAGAGTCTATGTGCTCAGAGAAACTTTCAGATCAGTGGACACCAGCACTCTTGGATCCAAACCAGATGATCTTGTCAAAGTTGGATATAAGGACTCAAATGAAATGTCAGATCAGAGAAGGAGCTGTTCCTGTTGAAGTAGATCTAGCTAAGCCTTCCTGACCTGAAGGGGTCACAGCCGGGAGAATCCCCTTCTGTATTTGCAGCATGAGGAACTTCATAATTTTATCTAGATTGGCTTCTGTGAAACCCCTGGAAGAATGAGATGAAGCAATGGATACAGACTTCAACCACCATCTCTCAAGGAAAGGAGATGGGAGTCTTGAAGGCACAGGGTCAATCGAAGGAGAATATCGGACCCTTGGAAGAATCTTCAGAGCAGAAGAACTCTGATCTGACTGAGTGTTGGGAGGAATAGCAGACATCTTCGATCCAGATGGCTTCAGATTTGATCAAGGTTTTTAGAGAGGAGGTTCCATGGAGGAACCCGATTTTTTCAGGCATTTTTAGGAGACTCCTTTGATGATGTTTTGGAGGGCTGATCTCCAGATATGGCTTCTGAAAGAGAAGTCGGCAATAATCCTTTCAGTATCAATTTGTTTTGCATGTCCGCTAAAGCACATGGATTAAAACTGTTGCATATACCACAATCAACATTAAGAGGGTCAGGGCCTAGACAGTAAGCACAAAGGTCATGGGTGTCGGTATAAGGCAACTTATTGGCCGCACTTCTTGCATTTATTTTTAAATCCCTTCTCAAACATATTGCGAACAGGACTAACTTGCTAACAATAACAGCAATCATATATAAAGACTACATTCCCTAAAACTAAATAAATAAATAAATAAATGTATGTAAGGAGAAAAACAGAAAGAAGAAAAAGGAAATACCACCAATGGTATTAACGAGTACACTGAAGTCGATAAAGCAGGACAGAAAGTTTTTAATGAGAAAGAATACCAACAATGGTAATAAAATTATGCAAGTATAATCCATTTAAAGATTTAGGGAGGGGAAAAAAGTCTTAAGAAACAACAAAAAGTATCACTTATCTCTACAAATGCTTGACAGCAAGCTGACCATGTCTATACGCATAAAGTGGCAAACGAGATCTGAAGTATGTTAGGGGTTGGCACATTGTGGGTAGGGATGAACTTGAGAATTTCAGCTGGCCACAAGCTATACTAACGGAAGAGCCAAATCTGAATCCAATGGTTGAGGAATGAATGAAAACTGACATCAGATCCGCATTTTCTTATCACCTCTTTGATTCATAGAAATGGTTCGTTTAGGCATAGAAAACTTGACTCCTACAGCAAACAGAGTCTTTCCCTCTTGCTCACTGCAGGTCAGAGTCTCTAACTGATGGCCTAAACAGGGAAGTGCCATCAAAGGGGGCATTAAAAAAAGGTTCCATGAAGTTGCAAAGCCGCATCCAGACATGTCGCTTTAAGGCAATGCTGGAACTAGCAGCCCATGAGGTGCCTTCAGCTGTGTGAAAGAACAACCTCATCAAAGCATTGGCTATAGACAAAAGAGTGGCCAGTTCAGAGTATGTAAAGTCCTCAGCAGAGAATATCTGAAAATTACTTGGTCAAATCTATCTGAAGTCGAGTGAAATGTGCCATGTAATTAAGTGACCTCAGGGCAAAAGTTGCTGAGGTTAAAACTCACTTTCCAAACCTATCCAATGCTCTAGACTCCCTGTTAGGCAGACACACAGCAGAGAACCATTCCATTAGCTCCTTTTTGGTGGCTGCTGTCACCACCGCAGCATCTACTCAGACCCCTTTGCTCCAGTGTGGTCTGTCAGAGGAGGGTGCCAAAAACTTGCCAGATCTCTTTGGGACGGGTTCAATTACGTCCAGTTCCTTTCACACCCAATGGGCAACTAAAACAATAAGCTTGTCCTCTGGAGGGGGGGGGTGTAACCCAAGATGTAGACAGGCCAGAACCAAAAGCCTCTAAAAATACTAATTCTTCTGGTGAGGGGTTTTGGGAAGACCGCCTTTCTGTTTTAGGATCTCTAGAATATCTCCAAAGGAGATGTCATCAAGCTATGAAATGGGGGACCCCTCCCCATCAAAATCTGTATCCAACGTGAGAGACTCCAAAGGGGAGTCAATGCGTCTATTCTTACACGTTCTCTTCCAGTGAACCTCCTCTGTGGAATGCTCAGGGGAAGTCTTGGAAGAGAGAGGAAGTTCCGCCACAGGAACTGGCTGGACATTTATTGATTCTGGCTGTCCCTGTGGAATAGGTCTGTGTGACACAGAGCTAGGAAACAATGGAGGGAAGGAAGTGGGATCCGAAATATGAGGGGGCATTTCTCTGTGCAGAGAAAAAGCCTTTTCCACCACCTAGAAGGCAGATGGACCCAGAAAAACTCCAATCCACCCCCTTGGAGCGGAAAATTCCATGGAAGGCAGATCCGGAACCTCTCTCGATCTTATCTTCAGGGGCTGAACTAGATCTGAACTACTGAGTGCCGAGGCTCCAACAGGAAGAGCTGCATCTAACAAAATCGGACCCAAACCCATCCTCTTGGACCCAATGAAGACATTTCAGCTCTGAGACCCATTTTGATCCGACAGCATTGGAGTACAACTGGTCAAGGAAATCATCAGACTGGTGGAAGAAGCCTTTCTCAGATTTGACACCGAACCCCTCGCGGATCTCAGATCCTTGGGACTTCAAAACAAAAGGAGAAAATATGGCTGCAGGCTTATTCATGGATCCAATACGGGATGGAACAGGTAAGACCCCCATCTAAATTGGTGGTCTGAGAAACTTTCGCATCATCCTATCAAAGTCCACTTCTGACAAGCCCCTGGATGACCTACAGGAGGAAGTGGAAGGACGCCTAGAGTGCTTCTTGGGTGTCTGAAGCAGCCTCAAAGGCAGGGTAGGAGAAATGGGTTTTACAGAAATCTCTGGTGTAGTACTCCTATACACAAAACCCTGTTTAGGATCTGAGGCTCTAGGATCTGAGGGTACAGTAGTCAGACTTACAACTGCAGTAGATGATCTAAGATCTGAATGCTTTGGATCCGATGGCCCATATTTAGAATCTAAAAGAGTTAGCATCCAAAGTCTTTCTAGATTTTGAAGGAGGCTGCGAAGAAAACCTGGGGAGTATGTCCTATGCTCTAGGGGAGCTGTTTGGGGGGGGGGTTGAGCCCCTGAAGAAGACATAGATGGTAGAAGTCGATCTGCTCTTGCCCTGGGATTAAAAGTTGAACAAATCTTGCAACTAGTGTTCAGATGATCATTCCTTAAACAATACACGGACTCCTTGTGGGCATCTGAATTCAGGATTTTATGTCCAAAAGAACTGTGCTTCTTAAACCCTGTGGGTTTCTCTGCCCTGACACAGTGGCAGAAGAAAAAGTACAGCAATAATAACACAAGAAAACAGCAAGGAAAAAAACAGAAGGGACTGTTTTGTTTTTAAACTAACAGCAGATAAGTTTCAGCTACCAAAAATGGTAATAGAAAAATATCCTTATATGAAGAGTAGAAAGGGAATACCAAGAATGGTAAAGAATACTATTTAATATAGTAGAAGGGAAGGCAAACCTAACACCAGCAATAAATTTGAAAAAGGAAAGGGAGGAAATTTTAGTAGGAGAAAAACGTTAAAGACATTTTAGAAAACTTTTGCTATTATTCACAAAACCCCAAATTGTGAGAGAGCTGTGGAAACATGCATCTGTTCAAAAAGACAGCAAACGAGAGCTGGATCCTACGTCTGAAATAAGTGGCCAAGCTGGATCCGAGGATCGGATATGAACCCACGCATTGAGGAAGAATGAAAAGGACAACATCAGATCTTGAGTTTCTTGTTACTGGCACAGTTTAAGCAGTCACTAATGAAGTTTTGCAAGACTAGTTGTACATTTGTGTAAGTAAAATGGAATGCTTTATTGTGATTACTGTACATGAAACAAACTTAAAATAAATTACTGTGACCCTTACTACTTTCTGCCACAGTCAAATGGCTGTTAAGTGTGTCAGTAGTGTCTGTAACTGGTAAATAAAGCTGTATGTGGTTTAAAGTTACTTAACCCTTCTGTTTAATCACTGTTAAACAACAGCCAGTGATCTGGCATGTGAGGACTAGTGTTATATGCTGTACCGTGTTTGCTGAAAACAATGAAATATTGCTATGGCTTTTCCTCGTGTGTGTGAATACATATGTATGTAAGGAGGTGTTGCAGTACATGTAAGAGAAACAAGTTGGCCATAATAATTTGCACTTTCAATTGAAGTCAAGCAACTGCACTGCACAGGCAAGTGGCTGTATTTAGTGGTCTGGCCAAAGTAGAATGGGTAAAAGCAGCTATCAATGCCTCTGCTGCACTACCAGTAATGCTAACATCTCACAGCATATCCTTCAAGTCTCTGTGGGAGTTCATCCATGTGCTCTGGTTTTCTGCAATTCTCAAAGACATGCAGTATGTGAGCTGGACTTCCTCCAATTTGCTGGTAGGTCTGCATGCAGTGTGTGTGTGAATAAGTGAGTAGTAAAAAAAATAAATAAATAAAAAAAAAATAATTCAACAAGTCTTTTCAGTGGATACAGACAATACTGCAAATCACATTTATAACTGTGAGGGGGGGGCGGCAAAAATACATCATAGAACATGTATACTGAAGTTTTTTTATGTGGTTGCCCTTGAACCCCACCGAGTCTTAAATACTCCCTTCTCAGGGGGTGTAGCTTGGGTGTGGGGGAAGGTGGGTCAATATGATCATTTCTTTAGCTTTCCTTACAACCAAATTTCAGAGATGCCCACATAAGCATTTATTTGGTGTCTAGAAGAAACTAAACTCTTTTTATTGACTCTGGTGTTTGGTTAAACGTGACTACTGAGTTCAGCATTACTGTAGAAATACTTAAACACAAGGCTGCACAGTCTTAAATATAGCATATTTAAACATGTCTGGATGCAAATCTGGTGACAGGTTGCTGTTTTCCATAAACTTTGTTTCCACAGTTAGACTTCTGGTTGGTGACTTAATTTATTTTAGTTTTTGATAATCATTGTGTTTCAGTTTAATTTCTGCTTACTGTACTCAGAATTGCCTTTGTCTGCAGGTCATACAGAGCTGCATCCATACTTAAGAACACCAGTAGTTTACTTTTTATTAGTACTATTTCTCCTACTACTGTTAGACCAATCTGCATATATTTCTTCCTCATTGCTTTTGTCTCTTTCTTTAAATCCTGACACTTTATGACTTTGTTGTTCTCAGTACATAAGGTACTATTAATTGCCAGGTGTAGCAATTCAATAATTAATGCTACTTTGTCTTTTTTTATTAGACTACTACAGCTGTTTTTTTTGCAATGTTTTTTTTTTTCAACTGTTGGTAAATGGCAGGAGGTTACTAGCTGTGTCAGCAAATGACAAATGTGAGGATTTTGCAAGGCTTTGTGGGTTGCCAAAAAGAATGATGTCTGATTTCTTAAGGTTGATCAGGAGCATGTTTTTATTAATTTCCTGACATTATTCTGTAAAACTGGACTGTAGGTTATGTTGAAGACAACTAATGTTCTTACTCAATTCATGCAATAAAATATCAGCATATAGGATTAAGTTATGATTAGACAGATCATTGAATGTATTGGTTATAAACAGATGAAAAACCTTTTGCAATCAGCTGTTAGTAGAAAAAGATTTCCTAACCATTGTTCTAATGTACTAGTCAAAGGCAAGGGAATTATTTACCCTTGTTCCAACGCGTCTTAAAGAGAGTTATGTACTTACCATAACTTTGTATCTGTGTTATCCTAAGTCTTCATTCATCACCATAGGGTCTACGATCAGACATCGGATCCGAGCCGGCAACATTCAAAAGACAGATCCAAGGCTCTGGCTCCTCCCTCTCCCATAATGCCCTGCTGCCCTTTAATCCCCAGATCGAGTTTGCTAACATAACCCTGAAGCTACTTCTACCAAGGGAGAGAGAAAACCACTCCAACTTCCTCCACGATCAAACCAGTTAGGGGGATGGCGGGTGGGAAATGTGATGAGCGAAGATGTAGGATAACACAGACACAAAGTTATGGTAAGTACATAATTCTTTATCTGATGTTATCCACATCTTCATTCATCGCCACAGGGTCAGAGTCCCCAGCTACCATACATCCTGGGAGGCCTCAAGGACATGCCAGAGCACTGTGGAGCTAAAAGAAGTCCTTCTCCTAGAAATCAAATCCAGCTTGTAATGGGATATAAAAGTGTGAGGATTAGCCCAAGTGACAGCAGCAGAGATATCGTGAATAGAAAGCCTTGCTGCAAAGACTGAAAAAGTCGCTACAGATCTAGTAGAATGGGCCCTAATGTGACCTGGAACCTCCAGGTGGTTCAGGTTGTAGACCATGGAGATGCAGCTAGATATCCACTTAGAAATAGTAACCTTAGAGACTGGAAGGCCTCATCTGTTATCAGAAAAAGGCTACAAAAAGCTGCTCTGACTTACAAAAATCTTTAGTCCTATGCAAGTAGAACTGAAGCTGTGGGTGAACATCCAAGGTATGAAGGATATTCTCTCCTTTGTTAGAATAGTTGGGGAAGAATACTGGAAGCTGAATACACTGATTTAGGGCAGACTTGGAAGCAACCTTGGGTAAGAAGGAGGGGTTCATTCTCAGAGAGACCCTGTCCTTGTGAAAGGTCATGTAAGGAGGAGGAGTAATGGTGAGAGCTTGCAATTCTGAGACCCTCCAAGCTGAAGTGAGTGACCAGAAGGGCCATCTCTCAAAACAAACTTGAGATCACAGGAACTACCAGGTTCAAAGGGACACTCAGAGAGAGATTGCAGAACCACCATTAGGTCCCAAGGCGGCGAAGGATCCTTAATTGGAAGACGAAGCAGAAAGACCTCCTACATAAAGGCCTTACAAAACCTAGATGAAAAGGTGGGTTTGGAGCGCTCGTGAAAACTGGAAATCAACACCAACTGAGACTTAACAGTAGAAAAACTTGCTCCCTCTTGGAAAAGGGAGGACAAGAACAAAAGTATATCTGAAACCGAAGAAGAAGGATCCACATTCCTGCTCCTGCCCCAGATCGAAAAACCTTTCCACTTACTGCTGTACACTTTTTTCATAGAGGGTTTTTGGGAGGCCAAAATGATGCATTTAATGGGGGACACTAGTCTGGACTGTTTAATTATCACTGGAACTGGAGAAACAATGTGGTTAGGCGAAGGGTCTGAAGGCTTGGAAGAGGAAGCCATGATGGGTGGGAAATCAGATCCTAATGGGGGATTCAGTATCCCTTGCAGATACTTCAGATGAGATCTGATGAAGGGGAACAAAGGCTGATGAGGCCAGAAAGGGGCAATGAGGATAAGGGATGTCCTCAGGTGCAGAGCTTTCTGCAGAACCTTGAGTATTAAGGGAACAGGAGGGCATGCATAAAGGAGACCCAGAGGCCAATCATGGATTAGAGCATCTCTTGGTGACTCCCTCTGAGAGGGGATCAGGGTGAAATACTTGCTGCATTTGTGGTTGATCGGAGAGGCAAAAAGGTCGCAAAACAGCTGACCCCAATGGCTGAAAATCTGATCCGCCACTGAAGGATTGAGGAACCACTCGTGAGGATGCAAGATAGATCTGCTGGGCCTGTCGGCCAACACACTGGAATCCCCAGGTATGTGCATTGCAATAAGGAAGCAGCCAGAAGACATACACTCTCTTAGCCACTCTGCACAATGGGTAAAAGCATGGTTCCCCTTGTTTGTTGACATACGAGATGAATGCCATGTTGTCTGTCTGAACTGCAATCATCCCTAGAGGGAGGCAGTCTTGGAAGGCTTGCAATGAAAGAAGAACTGCCCTCATCTCCAGAATGTTTATGTGCAACTTGGTCTCTACTGGGGACCACATGCCTTGGACAGTCTTCGCCAGAAAATGCCCCCACCCTATCCCAGGAGGGAGGCATCCATGGTCACTGTAGCCTTTTGCAGAAGGAGAGAGAAGGGCATGCTTAGACAGAGATCCTGTGATTGAAGCCACCACTGGAGTTGACGTCTGCACACAGGCGTCAGTTTTATGGTCAGGCAGAGGATGAAGAGAGCTACTCATTAGACAGCTAAAGTCTATTGTAACACACATGTGGTACCTGGCCACAAGAAGAATGGCCAAGGCCATGGAACTGAGAGCCCGAAGAACCAAATGAACTGGGGGGTAATGGGTCAAATATCTGTTTGGCCTGTTGTATCAAGTGAATTCTACACAGAGGCAAAGTTGCAATCTCCGACATGGAGACCAACTAAACTCCAGCTGTTGAGTGGGAATCAGACTGGATTTTGCCAGGCTGACTGTTATCCCCAGATAAAGGAAGAGGGGGAGAACATACTAAATTGCCTACATCAGTGGACGCCTCGAAGGTGATATCAGGAGCCAATCGTCCAAGATACGGAAAGATCTGGAACCCCTGCAAATCCAGGTGAGCCGCTACCACTGCCATACATTTGGTAAACACCTGGGGTCTATGATGAGACCAAAGGATAGGGCTCTGAACTGGTATTGACTGGCTCCCAGCCAGAAGTGAATATGTCTCTCGGAATGCCTGTCTATTCTAATGGGACAGTAAGCATCCTGGAGATCCACAGAGTACATCCAATCGTTCTTGTATAAAAGTGGCAGAATGGACTAAGCAGTGACCATCTGGAATCTGGAATTCTGTACTGAAAGATTGAGCTCGCTGAGATCCAGAATTGGACGATGGTCACTAGTCTTTTCTGGAACTAAAAAGAAGCAAGAATAGGTGCCAGATCCTCTCTGTCCTGCTGGGACCTCTTGGATTACTCTTTTTTGAAGAAGTTGTTGAACTTCTTTGGCGGCCAACTCTCATTAACTGGGTGGAACATCCGGGAGGTAATGACTTAATGGAGGGGGTTGTGAAAAGGGAATGAAATAGCCCCTGGAACAATATTTAACACCCACTGATCGGAAGTGATGTTTGCCCAAGCTAGTGGGTGTAAGTGCAACCCCCCACTGCCTCCAGGGCACAGGAGTCGGGTCACGCTTCGGGAGTGCCGATAGGGCTGCTCAGAGAAGGGTTCCCTGGAGCCCTGATTTTGCAGACCCCCCCACCCCCCCACCTCAAGGGTGGCTTTGTCCATTGCAACCTCTCCCCCTGCCTCTGGAAGAGGATTCGTCAGGAGCATCCTGAAAGGGTGACTGCACCTTAAGGAACAACATCTTTCTGGTTCCACATTGGGTCTTCGAGAATAACCTCTGGGGAGCCGAAAGTTTGATCCCTACTGTAGACAGTCTTCCCTTCCTGCTCACTGCGAGTCAAAGTGCTCTTTATGGAAAGCCCAAAGAGATTGGAACCATCGAAGGGAGCATTAGTAAATGATGCCTTAAAGGGCTCTGTGAACCTGCACAACCATAGCCAGGCATGACGCCGCAAGGCAATGCCCATCCCAGCAGCTCGATAGGTAGCCTCCGCAGAGTTGGAGATCAACCTCATTGAGGAATTCATAGGGGAGGGTCAGAGTGGATACCTTAGGAGACACCTGCTTAAGGTTCTCCACTGGCAATAACTCTGCAAGGGAGATGAAAAGCTCTTTGGAGGCAGATAAAATGTGCCAAATAGTTTGTTGCTCTCAGTCCAAAGGTAGCTGAGGTGTGCACCCACTTCCCAAAATGGTCTATCGTCCGGGACTCCTTGCTCAGGGGATGGACCATGGAGCTCTGCTCTGCTAGCTCCTTCTCTGTGACTGCGACAACTACAGTGATGTTGACTGGTATGCCTTTGCTTCAGAACAAATGGTTTGCAGGGGGACTAAGGAATGTGTTGGCCCTCTTTGGAGCAGGCTCCACCATGTCTGGATCCCGCCCTGCTGGTGATCAGATCCACAAACTCGTCAACAGGGGGGGAGGCCTAGGAAGTAGATGTGCCCATCCCGAAGGCCTTCAGAAATACAGACTTCTCCAAAGATGGGGGTTGGGGGGACAATCTGCCCTTTTGTTTCATGAACTCAAGGATGTCTCCAAAGAAGACAACATCGGGCGGAGATCTGGGGGACCCATCTCCTTTCTCGAGATCCGTATCCTCTGTGAGGTACTCTGCGAGGGGAATCCAAGTGCCTCTCTCTTGCACTTTCTCTTACAATGAACCTCCTCAACTGGAGGCTCCAGGGAGGACACGGGAGAGACAGGGACTCCCAGAGGGTAGGAAACGCTCTGAAGGCTTGATCGGGAGGGCTGACTCGGGACAGGATGTGAGGCTTCAACAGCCGAGGTAGAAAGAGGCCAAGAGGGACCTGGAGGTGCAGCAGAGTAAACTCCAGACCTGGAGAAGGTTCTCTTTAAAACCCGGAAAGCCGAGGGGCTGGAAGCAGGCCCCCAGTGAGGAGGAACGCGTCCGGAAACAGCCACCAACCCCGGGATGATACCGGCCTGGAGCTATCAAAAGCCTAAGTGCCAAGAGGAAGGGATCAGTCTGAATAAGAAGTTATGTACCTACCATAATGTTCCATGTTAGTTGTCTTCTTCTCGCCTTCTTTCTTGCTGGTTGGGTTCGGAGCCGATCCTCGGCTCCAACTCGGCCATCTTCTAAGGCTCGAGAGCTATTTACTGGCTCGAGGCCTCCCCATATCCCACAATACCTGGTGCTAGATCCCCAGATCTCGTTTGGTAGACCTAACTACAGACAAAATATATGGACACCTGTCCTAACAGCATATGTTTAGCTACAGAGCTAAAAGGTTGAGGGAACAAACCAGATAAGACCCAGTCTGCTAAAAGGAACTCAGAGGGCAACTCTTCTCGGTCTATTAGGATAGGGGGACGGAGGGTGGGATGCAAGAAAGAAGGCGAGAAGAAGACAACTAACATGGAATGTTATGGTAGGTACATAACTTCTTAATGTTAAGTTGCCTATCTCGCCTTCATTCTTGCTGGTTGGGACAGCGTCCCTAGCATCTCAGTCCTGGGTGGCTCATTGGAACAGACTCTTCAGCACAGTGGAACCAAAATCAGCTCTGCTCCTAGAGGCCACATCCAGCTTATAATGAGAAATGAATGTATGGGGAGTGGCCCATGTAGCTGCCGCACAAATGGCTTCCATTGGTAATCTTGCCTGAAAAGCTACAGAAGTGGCTAAAGCCCTAGTAGAGTGGCCTTTTGGTTTAGCAGGGAGCTGTTTGTTCCTCAGTTGATAAATCAAAGCAATAATAGAAGTCAACCACCTAGATAGAGTTACTTTAGACACTGGTAGACCTTGTTTACCTTCAGCATAGGACAGGAAGAGCTGATCTGATTTTCTAATTTGTTTAGTCCTATGCAAGTAGAAACGTAATTGTCTATGAACATCCAACTGATGTAATTTATGTTCGGCTTTCTTGGAATAATTTGGGAAGAAGACCGGAAGATCAATGGACTGATTCAGATTAGTCTCAGAAGGTACCTTAGGAAGGAAGGAGGGATTAGTCCTGAGCGAAACTCTGTCATTATGGAAAACTAAATAAGGAGGGTGAACACAAAGGGCCTGGAGTTCAGAAACTCTTCTAGCTGAGGTAATTGCCACAAAAAAGAGGGTTTTCCAAGAAAGAAACTTCAAGGAACATAAAGCTGCAGGTTCAAAGGGGGGCAATATTAGGGAAGCTAAGATTAAATTAAGATCCCACGGAAGCGGGGGATCTCTTACTGGGGGCCTAAACAAAGTAGTCCCTTTAAGAAAAGCTTTGCAAAGCTTATGGGCCATAAAACTAGTTTCAGATAGGCCTGTATGAAAATTTGAAATTGTGGCTAACTGAACTCTAATGGTGACAGAAGAGGACCCAGCCTGAAAAAGTTCCGCTAAGAAATCTAAAACGTGGTGAACAGGGGCTGAAAAGGGATCTATATTTTTAGACTCTACCCAGCAAGAGAAACGTTTCCACTTACTAACATAAGTTTTTATTGTGGTAGACTTATGCGAAGATAATATGATTTCACGCACCGACTGGGAAATGTTCAGAAGCCTGGCTATGGTTGGAAGTGGAGCAACCAAGCAGTGAGGTTGAGAGACTGAAGGGATTGGTGCAGCCCGCCCGACTGATGGATCAGGAGGTCTGGTACTGGGTCCAGGGTCCAGGGCTACTCCAGGAGGTGATGATGCAGGAATAGAAACCAAATTTGTCGAGGCCAGTAGGGGGCAATGAGGACCACCTTGCATCCCAGCGTGGTAGCTTTCGGTATTAGTTTGGGAATCAGGGGAAATGGAGGGAATGCATAAAGAAGTCCCTGAGGCCAATCGTGCATTACAGCGTCTCTGGGAGGGTATCTGGGAAGAGGGAGGAGAGAAAAGAAACTGTCACACTTGCTGTTGATGGGGGTGGTGAAAAGGTCGCAGCAAGGCTGACCCCATTTGCGGAATATTTGGTCGCCACTGTCTGATTGAGACACCACTCGTGCAGCTTGAGAATTGCTCTGCTCAGCCTGTCCCCTATAAAGCTGGACTTCCTAGGGATGTGCGTTGCTATCAGAAACCACTGGGAAGAGATCGCACATTGCCAGATTCTGAGTGCTTCTCGACATAGGGGGTAGGACTTGGTTCCGCCCTGCTTGTTGATGTACCACACTACCGACATATTGCCTGTCTGAATTGCAATGGTCCCAGTGGGAAGGGAGTTCTGAAGAGTTTGCAACACTAAAAACACAGCTCTCATCTCCAAGACATTGATATGCAGATGGTACTCGTGGGGTTGCCAGGTGCCTTGGACTGTTCTGCCCTGAAAGTGCCCCCCCCCACCCGATCAGGGAGGCATCCGTGGTCACTGTGGCTACTGGAGGGTGAAGAACAAATGGTCTGCCCTGGGGTACTGATGGGGAAACCATCCACCAAGCAAGCTGGTCTTTGCATGTCTGTGTAATCATAATCATGTGAGACATTGGAAGTTGTAGAAATGACCATTGGGTGAAAAGCAACCACTGAAGAATCCTCATATAAAAATGAGTCAGGGGGACTAGTATGATCGCTGCTGCCATGAGGCCCAATATCTTTAGGATGAATCTGGCCTGAATTTTCTTGCATCCTAATAACACCTGTACATGTCAGCGAATATCTAATACTCTGTGTAACGGAATTCTCGCTGACATGTCTTTTGTACTTAAACTTGCGCCTATAAAGGTTATAGACTGACAAGGTGACAATGCAGACTTTTCGAAATTTATTGCGATACCTAGCTTGGAGCAAGTTTGGATGGTGTAGTTCCTGGCTCGTAGCAGCTGATGTCTGGTGGTAGAAGTAAGGAGCCAGTCGTCTAGATAGGGAAACACCTGGAATCCTTGCCGTCTCAGGTGAGAGGTAACTACTGCCATACATTTGGTGAACACCCTGGGGGCTGTGGTGAGACCAAAGGGCAGAGCTCGGAACTGATAATGACTGGCTCTTCAAGAAGCGTACTACCAGCGGAGGAATCTTCTGGAGCGCCTGTCCATTTTGATATGGTAGTATGCATCTTGAAGATCTATGAAGCACATCCAATTGTCCTGACCCAAAAAGGGTAGAATGGACTGAAGCGTGACCATCTGGAACTTCGTTCTTTGTACAGACCTGTTTAGTCTGCTGAGATCCAAAATGGGTCTCCAGTCCCTTGTCTTTTTTGGTACCAAAAAGAACCTTGAGTAAATTCCGGATCCTTGCTGGTCTGCTGGGACTCGTTGGATGGCTCTTTTTTGTAGCAGTTTTGAGATCTCTTGCACTGCTTGTTCCCTTAGACTGGGTGGAACATCTGGAAGGGATTTGTTAGACCTTAAGGGGGTATGAACGAAGGGAATTCTGTAACGTCCGGATATGATAGACTGTACCCATCTGTCTTGAGTTATGTCTTGATAGGCTTTTGGGTACAGCGATAATCTTCCCCCGTCTGCCTCCGAAGGCGGGCAGCCCCTCAGGGATGCTGGAAAGGCTTGTCAGAGAAGGAATCTCTGCTGCCCTGATTTTGCGGGCCCCCTCTGCCTCGAGGGCAGCGTCTATTGTTGTTCCCACCTCTGCCCCTGGAGGGAAACTCACCACGTGTGTCAGGCACGGCTCCCTGGGGTTTCCGGAACCACATTTTCCCACTTTTCTGACCTTTGGGGTATGGTCTAGAAGGAGTGGAAAAACGGACTCCAACAGCAGAGTCTTGCCTTCCTGTTCACACCTGGTAAGGGTATCCTTCACCTGTGGTCCAAAAAGAGCAGAACCATCAAAGGGGGTATTGGTAAAAGACGCCTTAAAGGGGTCCGCAAAGTTACATAACCGCATCCAAACGTGCCTTCTCAAGGCCACACCTGTGCCTGCGGCTCTACTCGTCCCATCAGCCGCATAAGAAATGAGCCGCATGGAGGAGTTCACTATGGAATTAACAGTCGCCAGCTGGGAGGTAATCTTATCCTGGGCCCCCGCAGCTGATGGATCTTGAAGGGTATCTCCTAGCTCCTTAAGGAGATCCCTTTGAAGGCACAAATAGTTCAGCGACCGCATGGAAAAGGTCGTTGAGGAAAACATCCGCTTCCCGTATCTGTCCATCGTCCTAGACTCCTTATTAGGGGGATGGACAGACGAAGAAGTCTCAGCCAACTCCTTTTTTGTGGCCGCTGCTACCACCATAGCATCAACAGGGACACCCATTGTCAAAAATTGCTTGTCTTGTGGTGCTGTGATGAATTTCGTGGGCCTTCGGGGAGTTGGTTCCACTGTCTGGGGCTGACCAGGCTTTTGAGCCACCACTGCCATCAGTGGATCGAAAGGCGGAGACACCCAGGAGGTGGAGGGGCGAGAACCAAACGCGTCCAGGTATACTGACTCATCCTCAGAAAGGTTAAGGGTAGTCCAGTTCCCCCTCTGCCTAAGCATCTCAAGGATGTCCGAGAAGGAGACATCTTCAGAGGGGGGACCTCAGAGACCCTTCCGAATCCTCTAAGTCGGTATCCGAAGTGACAGACTCAGGGGAGTCAACATGCTTCCTCTTACATTTCCTCTTTCGAGGGGGCTCCTTTGAATGATCAGGGAAGGCCTCGGAAGAGGAAGACACGCCCACTGGGGCGACCTGGAGCGCTTGTTCTCCTCGCTTGGGGTCTGGGGGAGGGGCAGAGGCAGATGCAGGCACCATGGGGGGAGGAGCCGAAGAGGCTGATCGTGGGGCTGACTGAGGGGCCAACACACTCCTCATGACCTCAAGGGCACCCCTTCCCGGCAGAGAAGGTGGCTCAGGCTCCGAAGAGACTGGAACCCCCCCGGCACCGAGAGGGACGGCTCCGAGGCCGATGTAGGAGACGAGCTCACCCGTGCCGAAGCTCCGAGAGGGAGAATGGGGTTAGACACAAGAAGTGTGACCATCTGTCAGAAACATCTTCTGACAGCATGAGTCACACTTCTTGAATCCCGATACCTTTGTATCTTTGGACATCCTGCAAAAAGGAAATATCCCAGGAAAAAAAGGTCAACACTACAACAGTAGGTAACAAGTATAAAGAAATCAGTACACAAAAAAACAGTTACCACACCTTAACAACGCGCACACACACTATAACTATAATATATATATATATATATATATATATATATATATATATATATATATATATATATATCTACTAGAAAATAGGAAAGTACTACAACTATTTCTATCTGATAACACTACAAACGGTATTTAGAGAACACGGGTTAGCCTCTAACTAAAAACAGCTACCTTGAAGAGAGAAAAAGAGAGGGGGGGGAGGGGAAAACTCTCTAACAGTAAAAACGAGTTTTCTAAGGGGATGGGATAGATCTAAAAATACACAGAGACAATAAGTACTAACACTACTATAATAAAAATTAAACACTAACTATTTATATGAAAATTTTTATATAAAACCTATCAAGAGACGAAAAATACGACCTGAGCCAGCAAAAGCAACCTCGTAGCAGAAGCGGCAAAAGTACAGTTGTGTACACTTACCATAAATGTAGATGTTCGAGTGTCTTCACTGTTGCAGTCATCACTGTAGGGTTCTTCCTGCCGGCAGGCAGCCCTCGGTCAGCCAGAATCCCAAAGTCTGGGTCCGGCGTCGGCTGCGCAGTCATCCTCCCTGACGTCAGAGCGCCAGGGGTACAAAGCTCCCAGCAGACGCCATGCTCTCCAGTTTTTCTTGCCCCAGATGTCAGGTGCCCAAAAGTAAAGGCTAAAAGTAAGGTACAACAAACCCCATACCCTGTAGCAAATATACCTCAGAAGAAAAGTGAAGCAGGGAACCACACTAATGAAAGAATAAGAGGGGACAGGGGGGGTAGCAGACTGCAACAGTGAAGACACTCGAACATCTACATTTATGGTAAGTGTACACAACTGTACTATGTTCATCGTGTTTCACTGTTGCAGTCATCACTGTAGGGTTGAATCCCAAAGCTGAGATAAAGGGTGGAGGTTATTGAGTAGAAGGGGCGGCTAGAAGGTCTTGCAAGACTGCAGAAGCAAAGCCTGCCCTGGACTTAGAATAAAGTTGTAGATTATAGTGCTTAGAGAAAGTATGCACTGAACTCCAAGTTGCAGCTTCCAAAATATCTTTGGTAGGTACTCCCCTGAGAAAAGCAGCAGACGTAGCAGCAGCTCTGGTGGAGTGAGTCCTAATTTTTCCTGGGATTTGCTTTTCATGATGAGAGTAACAAAATCTGATTCCATGAGCAATCCATTTAGAAATGGTCTGTTTTGAAATAGCCTTGCCTTGGGAATTTGCTGCATAAGAAAAACAGTTGTTCTGTTTTTCTGATATCCTTGGTTCTGTCCAGGTAAAAACAAAGCTGCCTGTGCACGTCCAAAGAATGCAAGATCCTCTCCCCCTTATTTTGTGGATTGGGGAAAAAAGTTGGCAGGTGAACAGTTTGGTTCAAAGCCACTTTAGAAATCACTTTAGGCATGAAAGTTGGGTTAGTCCTTAAAGAAACCCTGTCTTGATGAAAAATAATGTAAGGTTCCACCAGCCATGAGTGCTTGTAACTCCGAAACTCTCCTGGCTGAAGTCAAAGCCAGTAGGATAGCGGTCCTCCATGATAAATACTTTATATCAGATGTGGCAGCAGGCTCAAAAGGAGGCAGAGTAAGTTTTTCCAGAACATAGTTGAGGTCCCAGGCAGATATGGGTGGTGTCCTAGGGGGCCTTAAATTCTTTGCTCCTCTGAGATATTGTTTCAGAAGTGGATGTGAAAAAATTGGAGGATCTGTATTGTAATGTGCAGAGATAGCTGAGGCATGTATTTTTATGGAGGAAAAGGATAAACCCTTATGTAACATATTTGTCAGGTAATGTAAAATCAATGGAATATTTGGAATGAGAGGGTCTGAGTCCTGAGCATGCATCCAGGTGCAAAATCTCTTCCATTTACCTTCATAAGATTTTCTAGTGCTAGGCCATCTGGCTTCCAAGATAACTTCCATGACCTGTTTGGAAAGGGTAGGATTAATCATAGACCCTGAATACGCCAGGCTGCCAGGCTGAGAGTTTTGATATGAGAGTGCAGAACCTGGCCCTGGTGTTGGGACAAAAGATTTGGAATCTGAAGTAGAATCCAAGGAGGCTCCTGGGATAGATTCATCAGTGTTGAGTACCAAAATTGTTGAGGCCAATTTGGGACCAGTAAAATCATCTTAGGTTTGTCCTGTTTTATCTTTAATAACACCCGTGGAAGAAGAGGTAGAGGAGGAAAGGCATACCCCAAGAGGTTCCTCCAACTGAATGAAAGAGCATCCACTTTCCATGCTAGTTTGTGATATGTCCTTGTGCAAAAAAGTCTGTAACTGGTAGTTGTGGGGAGATGCAAATAGATCTATGTCCGGGTAGCCCCAGGCTTCTGTAATCATCTTGAATATTTGGGTGTCTAGCATCCACTCGTGTGGGTCTGACAGGTTCCTGCTCAGGCTGTCTGCCAGAGTACTTTGTTTCCCTGGCAGGAACTGAGCTTGTAGGTCCACTTTGCAAGCTAGTGCTGTGTTCCACAGAGCCATGGCTAGTCTGCAAAGGGGGTAGGAGTGCGAACCCCCTTGCTTGTTTATGTACCACATAACTGTGGTGTTGTCTGTCTGTATCAGTAGTTGCCCTGGCTGTAGAAGATCCCTGAAAGCCAAGAGGGCATTCTGCACAACTAACATCTCTTTTAAATTGATATGTAGATGCTTCTGATCCTCTGTCCAAAAACCTTGCAGGCCTTTCCCCTGCAAGTGGGCTCCCCATGCGTAATCTGAGGCGTCCGTGGTTAACACTTGGTAGGCTGGAGGTAGACTGAAGGCTTTCCCTTTGTTTTGAAGACATGCCAAGGCCCACCAATGGAATTCCTTTTGCAGGCAAGGCAAGACAGCAATCTCTGTGTCTAGACTGTGACAATGCTGGATCCATACGCTTTTTAGGTACCATTGTATCTTTCTCATATGCAGTCTTGCATATGGTATGAGAAGGATGCAGGAGGCCATGTAACCCAAAGCCTGCAGGAATTTCCTTGCAGTTAGCTGAGACATTAACGCCAGGGTTTTGAAAGTTGAAGCCAGCTGAAGTTGTTTTTCGGATGTCAGGAATGCCATCTGGGTTGTTGTGTTTAAAAGAGCACCCAGGAAAGTTATCTGTTGTGTGGGTGTGGTGTCAAATTTGACTTTTTTACTTTCACAGTGAATCCCAAGTACTTGAGTAGATTTTGAACAAATTCCAGGTGCTGGAGTAAGACATCCTTGTTGTCTGCTTGAATAAGGCAATCGTCCAGATAAGGGTAAATTTGAATTCCCTTGAGTCTGCAGTAAGCTACTACTGGTGCCAGGCACTTGGTGAAGACCCTGGGCGCAGTAGACAAGCCAAAGGGCAGCGCAGAGAATTGGTAATGTTTCGAGCCTGCCTTGAACCTGAGGTATCTTCTGTACTCCTGTCTGATAGGAATGTGTAGGTAAGCCTCCTTTAAATCCAATGTCACCATCCATGCATTTTTGCTCAACATTGGCAGGAGCTGCTGCAGAGTAAGCATCTTGAACTTTGGTATCTCCAGGAAAGTATTTAAGACTGACAGATCCAGGATGGGTCTCCAAGAATTTTGTTTTCTGGGAACTAGAAAGAGTCTTGAGTAAAAGCCTTGCCCCGTCTCTGATTGTGGAACCAGTTCTATGGCCCTCATAGCCATGAGGGATCCCACCTGGTTTAATGCCTCTGCCCATTTGTTTTTTGGTAGGTCTGGCCATACATTTGGTCTTGGCAAGGTATGAAAGTGGAATTTGTATCCTCTTGAAACTACATCCAGAACCCACTTGTCTTGGGTTATGTAAGTCCAATTTCGGTGAAAAAGAGAGAGTTTTCCTCCTAGTGGGGCTTCCAGGAGAGAGGTTCCTGGAGCCATGCAGGGGGAGTCATTCAGCCTGTTTCCTATAAGATTGAGGTCTGTCCTCTCCACCCCTGGGGGTGGAAGCACTCCACTGTCTAGGTCTATAAGAGGTCTGTGCTTGGGACCTCCCTCTGGGGCGCCTATATCTACCCCTCTGAGGCCTGTCCGAGCTGGGAAAGGACCAATTTGTAGCTGGCCAATTTCTGCTAAATCTTGGGGGCTGAACTTGTAAGAAATCCTTAACAGTTTGCATGGACTTTGCCTTATCCTCCATTTTCTTTATCACCTCTTCAGCCTTAGACCCAAACAAAACCTTATGTTGAACAGGAGCATCCAGTAACTTTGCTTTCACTTGATCAGGCAAATTTTGTTCCTTTAACCAAGCATGCCTTCTAATGACCGTGCCAGTGGCAGCCGCCCTGCAAGAGGCCTCCAAAGCATCAAAACCACAGTGTAAGGTATGTTTCCCCACCTGCTCAGTAGCACGTATCAAATTGTGTAATTCCTTATTATCTGCACATGCAGAAATGGTACCTAGCTTTTGTTTCATAACAGACAGAAGAAATTGCTGATATTTTAGCATATGAAATTGACAATTTAAAGCCCTAATGGATAAAGTAGCAGAAGTGTACACTTTTTTGCCCCATCTCTCCAAAGCTCTAGAATCCTTATCTGACGGAATAGGGTTCTTAGCAGTGGTGGCCTTAACACCCTTAGGACCCTGAGAAATGGTTTCTGGATCAGCAGTAGGATTTTTATAAAGAAACTGGTGGGAGTCAGGGACTCTGTAATATCTATCAGGCTTTGCAGGGGCTGGAGGAAAGGAGTCAGGAGTTAAATTAGCCTCAGAAAAGACATAATCCACAATATCCAAAATAGGAGGAATAGCCAGGGGTCTTGGTTGGGGAAGAAGAAGGAAATCCCTAAGCCTTCTCTTGGATTCAGAGTACTCCTGTCCTTCCCAGTGAAAATGTTCCCTCATGTCATGTAAAGTTTCCCCAAAAGAAAAATCCTCAGGGGGAGAAGCTGAAGGAATGGATTCTCAGCATCAGAATCCTCATAAGGAGGGAAAGTATAATCCTGTTCAGAGGAAGACACTGAAGAAATAGATGCCTGATCAGAGGATTCATAGTCCAATTCTTGTCTTGGCCTTTTGTCTGGAGGGGGATGTGAACCCCTAATCATAGTAAGTCCTCCGCCATTTTAAGCATTTGTTTTTGAGATTTAGGTCCCGGATCAGAGGAGGCCTGGGCTTGAGTCTTTGTTTTAGAAGGAGTCTTTGCCTTTGCCTTTATCTGAAGCTGCGTAGGCCTGAAACCCCCCTCGGAAGCCGATACCTGCACAGCGGCTCCGGACCCATCCGAGGGAGCATTATCCGAAGGTCCTGCACCTGGAATACTCAAAGGCCTAGTTGGCTCCTCGTGTGAGTCCGTTTCAGCAAGCGGTTCTGTAATGGCCGACGACAGGGGCTGCGAAAGCGCCTCACTGACGACGGCTGAACCTGCAGCTGGCTCTGCTTGTGAACTGTCGTCTGATTTGGACCTAGGAGGCCTGCGCTTATCCTTGCGCCTTTTGTGAACTCCGGTAGTCGGAAGCGTGTCCGACGACATATTGTAATTAAATCGCCTGCCAAAGTAATGAAAAGCAAAATCGTATCTCCCCTTAATAGTACGTTGATTAAATCTAGCACAAAACTGAGAACTAGCTACGTCGTGGTCAGGGGCTAGACAAGGAATACAGTAAGAGTGGAAATCCTTATGAGGTATTTGCTTCCCACATGAAATACAATTATTAACTTTTTCTGACATCGGACTGGAGCAAGAAAAATGTTTCCCCAATGGGGTACTTAGCTTTGAGAAGAAGAAGAAAGTCTTCGGAATGAAGTACCAAAAATATCAGGAGTCAGCCGACCGGCACTTGCGAACTGCTTCCACCGCACGGCAAGAAAGACTGGAGAACACGGTGTCGGCTGGGAGCTTTGTACCCCTGGCGCTCTGACGTCAGGGAGGATGACTGCGCAGCCGACGCCGGACCCAGACTTTGGGATTCTGGCCGACCGAGGGCTGCCTGCCGGCAGGAAGAACCCTGCAGTGAAGACTGCAACAGTGAAACACGATGAACATCGAGATCTGGGGATCCAGTGCCAGGCATTGTGGGATATGGGGAGGCCTCGAGCCAGTAAATAGCTCTCGAGCTTTAGAAGAAGGCCGAGTCGGAGCCGAGGATCGGCTCTGAACCCAACCAGCAAGAATGAAGGCGAGATAGACAACTTAACATCAAATGGTACCAGCCCCCATGCAGCCAGCATTGACAACTCCAGTATAGGGTCAAGACCAAGACCTCTGGTGGGGACGAGAAAGGGAGAATACTTGGCCTTGCCAGAATCTGGCAGCAAACTTCCTGGTCCCTAGAATCCAAACCCAATGGGGTTGGATGAGGTGAATGAGAAGCTGGGGGGGGGTAGGTTCCCCTGGCCGATTGGGAAGGAGAAGCCAGGAGACCCAACTTTAGCTGGGGCTTGAGAAAACTCATCATCATCCTGTTGATGTCTAAAGGCAGAAAACTCCTAGATCATCAGTTCGGGTTTGTAAAAGGCAGATCATGTCTCCTAAACCTGATAGACTTCTTTGAAGGAGTCACCAAAGCCGTAGACAAGGGTAAGGTGGTTCACAAAGCCTATCTAGATCTTGCCAAGGCTTTTGACGTCATCCCCCACTCTGGAATTATAGATAAATTCACTAAACTAGGTATTAATCCCTATGTCACAAGATGGGTTGCCAACTGGCTCACTGACAGAACCCACACTGTGAAAGTAGCAGACTCCAAATCTGACTTCAGACCAGTGACAACTGGAGTAGCACAGGGTTCAGTCCTGGGTCCTCTCTTGTTTGTTATCTATTTTTCTGAAGTACAGGCTAACACACAAGGTCTTTGGCTAATGACATTCGCAGATGACTGCAAACTACGAGCCATAATCAAAACTCCTAACGATGTGGACATCCTACAAAAGGGTCTCACTGAGACAGATGCCTGGTGTCAAACCCATGGCCTCAAGCTCAGTGCCAAAACGTGCACTGTCATCCCCTTTGGTAAAAACTCTGTACCCATGAGCTACCACATAGGTGGTAGTCTACTTAACATCGAAAGTGTGATAAGAGACCTTGGGACACAGGTGGACAGTAGTCTCTCATTTGTTAATCACATCTGCACAGTAGTCAGAAAATCCTTCTATGTGGCACACCTCATCACAAAAAGTTTCTCATCCAGGAAAAAAAGAGGTAATTGTTCCCCTCTACTCGTCACTCATTAGATCCATTATAGAGTACAACGTCCCTTTTGGTATGTACCTCACAAGACATCTACAACAACTGGAAAGGCCATAGAAATACCTCACAAAAGAGGATTACCGGCCTCAAACAGATGGCCTACGCAGACCGTCTCAAAAAACTCCAGCTTTACTCCGTCGCATGTCACCTACTCAAAGGCGATCTCTGCCTAACATACAAAGTTATGTCAAACCCTGAACTGTTGCGACATTCTCCACTTAAAGAAATCCCAATCCCTCTCAGCTACACGCTCTAGGGACCTAAACCTTGTCACCACAATAAACAGAACATGCTGGAGGGATAGATTCCTGTCCCAGAGACTTCCCATACTCCGGAACAAACTACCTGTCTATATCAAACAAAGCTCTTCATTAGCACTCTTCAAGAAAAATCTTGATGATTAGATGGGAAATAGGAAATTCACATCGGGGATGACCTCTGTGGCTCTGCTCGACAGGGCACAGGAAAATAATTTTCTTGGGTGGCGAAAGCCAGGGTACCTTTTTGGCTAGGCTTATATAGACCCTAGGGCCAATGGCCTAGTACCTACCTATGAACCTAAGTAGTTTACTTCATTTGGTCTTCAAACTGTGGGACAGAGTCCCCAGCTACCAAAACTCCTGGGTGGCCCTCATGGAAGGATATTCTGGAGCACCGCAGAGCCAAATGATGCTCTGTTTCTAGACAAAATATCCAGTTTGTAGTGTGAAATGAAGGTGTGAGATGAGGACCAAGTGGCTGCCGAACAGATATCGTCCAGAGACACCCTAGACCAGAAGGCAGTGGACACAGCCACAGATCGAGTAGAATGTGCCTTCACTTCTCCCAGAGGAGACATTCCTTTAACAGCATAAACTCAAACAATGGTTTGGGAGATCCAGCAAGCAATGGTTACCTTAGAAACTGGCTTACCTAAGAGGGGTTTAGAATAAGACACGAACAATTGATCAGATTTACAAAAAGATTTTGTCCTGTGCAAGTAGAATCTCAGCTGTGTATGAACATCTAGCAGGTGCAACTTGTAGTCCTCTTTATTTTGAAAGTTAGGGAAAAAAATGTCAAACTGATAGTTTGATTAATATTGGCTTCTGAGGCTACTTTAGGAAGGAAAGATGGATTAGTGCACAATGACACCTTGTCTTTCTGAAAAATCATGTAAGGCACTTTGATAGAAAGAGCCTGGAGTTCTGATACTCTTCTGGCTGATGTAGTGGCAACCAAGAACGCAGTTTTCCAGGTCACACACTGCAAATCAGCTGAGGCCACAGGTTTAAAGGGTGCAGAGACTAATGCCTGTAACACTACAAGATCCCACGGAGGCGTAGGGTCCTTAACTGGAGGTCTAAGGAAGGAAGGCACCCTTAAGGAAAGTCTTACAAAGTTTGGAAGATGCCAAGAAAGACATATTCACCCCTACATGAAAATTAGAAATAGCTGCCAACTGGACTTTAACTGTAGATGAGCTGGCACCCTGATGAAATATACTTGGCAGAAAATCTAAGACTGCCAAAAGAGGTGCAGTAAAGGGATCCAAGGCCCGCTGAGTGGCCCAAATGGAGAGGTATTTCCATTTATTCCGATACACCTTTCTGGTGGAAGACTCATGAGCTGCCACCAGAATCCTTCTAACAGGGGATGACAATCCAGGAGTCCTAATGATCATGGGAACTGGAGCAGCCAAGCCGTGAGCTTCAGACTCTCCTGGTCTGAGTGAGGAATCACTGAGTGATGAAAAAGAAGATCCGGAACTGGATCCAATGTCCATGGAAGAACTACCAGATGAGACCACAGTAAGGGGAACCAAACTTGGCGAGGCCAGAGTGGGGCGAGGAGGATCACAGTGCTCCCCAACCTTCGGGCTTTCTGAAGAAACTTCGACATAAGAGGAAGCGGAGGATAAGCATAGACCAGGGAGGCCAAGCATGTACCAGTGCATCTCTGGGCGTTTCCCCCTGCGGGGGGTTCAGAGCGAAAAACTCGCTGCATTTCTTGTTGGAAGGAGATATGAAAGATATTGCAGCAAGGATGACCCCACCTCTGAAAGATCTGTTCCGCTACTGAAGGATTCAGAGACCACTTGTAAGGCACCAGGATAGATCTGCTGAGCATTTCCGTTAGAATACTGGACCACCCCAGAATATGCGTTGCCACCAGAAAGCGGCCGGTAGAGATCGCCCATTCCCACTCTCTCATAGCTTCTCGACAGAGGGGATAAGATCTGGTTCCCCCTTATTTGTTGATATACCAGATCACTAACATATTGTCTGTCTGAATTGCAATCGCCCCTAGAGGAAGATGAGCGTGAAGGGCCTGCAACGCAAGGACAACGACCCTCATCTCTAGTACGTTGACATGCAAACTGGTCTCGGAAGGGGATCACGTGCCTTGAACTGTCCTTCCCAAGCAGTGACCCCCCCACCCTAGCTGGGAGCTGTCCATGGTCAACGTGGTTTTAAGAAAGGCAGAATGAAATGAGCATCCCCTGATGAGGTCCGGGGACTGAATCCACCACCAAAGGGAGCCCCTGCATACCCTTGAGATCCCCACAGGAAAGAACAGAGGAAAACAGGACCACTGGACCGCAAGCGTCCACTAAAGAACTGTCATATGAAGATGAGACATAGGCAGAAGATTGATCGTGGCGCCACGGAACCCAATGCCCTTAGGACTGCTTGGGTTGTCAGGAACTGGGTATGAAAAATATGCAACACATGTACTCTTAAGAATGCGGATCCTGTCTGAAGTGAGGAAAAACTCTCATTTGAATAGTGTCCAACTGAGCCCCAATAAAGTCTAGAATCTGGACAGGGGCCAAAGAAGACCTGTTCAGATTGATGGTGATGCCCAATTTCTTTGCTAGCAGAAGGAAATAATCCCTGGCTTGGCAGAGTAGATGCTTTGAAGGGGCAGCAAAGAGCCAATCGCCCAGGTAAGGGAAGACTTGAATACCTTGAAGCCTCAGGTGAGCCGCTACAACCACCATCATCTTGGTGAACACCCTGGGGGCTGTGGCGAGACCAAAGGGAAGGGCTCTGAACTGATAATGATTGGTTTCCAGATGGAAGTGGAGAAACCTCCAGGAGCACCTTTCTATCTTGATGCGATGGCATGCATCTTGGAGGTCGATCGAGCACATCCAATCGTTGCCCTGCACAAAGGGCAGGATGGATTGAAGAGTGACCATCTGGAACTTCGCCTTGGCTACTAACAGGTTCAGTGTGAACAGATCCAAGATGGGTCTGAGGTCACCCATTTTCTTTGGCACCAAAAAGAAAGTACAGTTGTGTACACTTACCATAAATGTAGATGGTCGACTGTATTCACTGTTGCAGTCATTACATTTGGGTAATCAGCTGGCAGGTTGCCCTCAGTCGGCCTGAATAACAAAGTCTTGGGTCCTGCATCGGTTGCTGTCTCCTCTTCCATGACGTCAGGTCGTCAGGGGTATAAAACATGCAGCAGACGCCATTTTATTCAGTTTTTCTTGCCCCAGATGTCAGGTGCCCCCCAAATGGGGAGCAAAAAAAAAATATATATATATATATATATATATATATATATATATATAAACAGAAATATATGTAAATGCACTTTTAGCAACATAAACTTTACCTTCATCTAAAAGCAAATACACCACAAAGGCTTTAGTATATAGTGAAGGAAAGAAAAGGTATTGAAAAAGGGGGATGGCGGGTGGGTAACCCAGACTGCAACAGTGAATACACTCGAACATCTACATTTATGGTAAGTGTACACAACTGTACTATGTTCTACATGTTTCACTGTTGCAGTCATTACACTTGGGTAGAATCCCAAAGCTATGGATGGGGAGGATGGAACTAAATAGCATTAGGAGCAGCTATAAGGCCCTGCAGAACTGCAGTCACAAAGCCTGCCCTGGATGTGGAGAAGAGAGGCAAATGATAATGCTTTGTGGAGGTATGAACAGAGCTCCAAGTAGCAGCCTCTAGAATGTCTTTGGTTGGAACCCCTCTGAGAAAAGCTGCTGAGGTAGAGGCAGCCCTTGTGGAATGTGACTTGATCCCCTTGGGCACAGGTTTACCATGGTGCAAGTAGCAGAAATGAATGCAGTGGCTTATCCACTTAGAAATAGTCTGCTTTGATATAGCCTTCCCCTCTAATCCTGCAGCAAATGCCACCAGAAGTTGCTCAGACTTTCTTAGAGATTTGGTCTTGTTTAAGTAGAATCTTAGTTGTCTGTGTACATCCAATGAATGCAGAATCCGCTCCCCCTTGTTCTGCAGATTTGGGTAAAATGTTGGCAGGTGAATTGTCTGGTTAAGAGCCACACTGGATATCATCTTTGGTATAAAAAAAGGATTGGTCCTGAGGGACACCCTGTCCGGGTAAAAAGTAATAAAAGGCTCCACAGCCATGAGAGCCTGTAGTTCTGAAACCCTTCCTGCTGAAGTGACAGCCAAGAGGAAAGCTGTTTTCCAAGACAGAAATGTTACATCTGCAGTAGCTGCTGGTTCAAAAGGAGGCAGGATGAGTTTTTCCAGCACAAAGTTGAAGTCCCATGCAGGAGTTGGTGATCTTCTGGGAGGCCTTAAATTTTTGGCCCCTCTAAGATACTGTTTAAGCAGAGGATGAGAAAAGAGGGGAGGCTCCGTGTTGTAATGAGCCGAGATGGCAGAGGCATGGATTTTTATTGAAGAAAAAGAAAGGCCCTTGTCAAGCATCTCAGGCAAATATTGTAAAATCTGAGGGATATTGGGCTTTGTTGTGTCCGTTCCTTGTGCTTGGTTCCAAGCACAGAATCTCTTCCATTTATCAGCATAAGATTTTCTGTACTAGGCCTTCTGGCTTCCAAAATGACATCCATCACAGATTTACTGAGAGGCATTTGAATAATTAAATGATCAGCCATGCTGCAAGGTTAAGAGTTTGGAGCTGGGTATGCAGAATTTGATTGTTCTGCTGAGACAGTAGATGAGGTATTTGAGGCAAGTATCAAGGAGGAAGTTGAGACATATTCCTTAGAACTGTGTACCAGTGCTGGCGAGGCCAATCCGGAGCAACTAGGATCATTTTTGGTTTTTCCTGTCTGACTTTTAGTAAGACCTTGGAGAGAAGAGGCAGAGGGGGGAAAGGCATAGACTGATAGGTTTTTCCAATTGAAGGATAGGGCATCCACTTTCCATGCTTTTCTGTGATAAGTTCTTGTGCAAAATTTGTCCAGCTGATAATTTTGGGGAGAGGCAAATAGAGCTATGTCTGGGCTTCCCCATTTCTGTGTTAACATGCTGAAGATTTTTGGATCCAGTTTCCACTTGTGCGGGTTCATAAGATTTCTGCTTAGGTCATCTGCCAGAGTATTTTGTTTTCCTGGCAGGAATTGAGCTTGAAGATGTATTTGGTAAGTCAAAGATGTGTTCCACAATGCCATGGCTAGTCTGCAAAGGGGGTAGGAATGTGTACCCTCCTGCTTGTTTATGTACCACATAAACGTGGTGTTGTCCGTCTTTATCAGTATTTGTCCTGGATAAAGTAAGTCCTTGAAGGCTGTCAGAGCATTCTGAACAGCTAGCATCTCTTTCTGGTTGATATGCAGATGCATTTGCTTTGGGCTCCATTTGCCCAGAATGCATCTCCACGCCAGGTGGGCCCCCCCAAGCATAGTCTGATGCATCTGTAGTTAGGGTTTGGGTGGCAGGGGGTAGAGTGAATGACAGTCCCTTGTTTTAGTGACATGTCTCTGCCCACCAAAGAAACTCCTGCTGTAGGCAGGGAATGAGAGGAATCATCGTTTCCAGACTGTGGCAAACTTGACTCCATAAACTTTTTAGGTACCATTGTAGTTTCTTCATATGCAGTCTCGCATATGGAATTAGTAGAATGCAGGATGCCATGAACCCCAAAGCCTGCAGAATTTGTCTTGCAGATAACTGGGTTTTTGTTACCATTTGTTTGAAGTATGTTGACAGTTGTCTTTGTTTGTCTGGTGTAAGGTAAGCAATCTGGGCAGCTGTATTCAAGCTTGCACCCAGGAATGTAATTATTTGAGAGGGTACCAGTTGGGATTTCTTTTAGTTTATTGTGTACCCTAGGCATGTTAGAAGCCTTTTTTACAAATGCCAGATGTTGAAGAGTGTCCTTGTCCTCTGCTTGAATGATACAGTCATCCAGATAAGGATAAATTTGTATGCCTCTTTGTCTGCAGAATGCAATTACTGGTGGCAAGCACTTTGTAAAGACCCTGGGCGCAGTAGATAAGCCAAAGGGCAGTGCAAAGAATTGGTAATGCAAAAAACCTGCCTTGAAGCGGAGGTATCTTCTGCATGATTCCCTTATTGGGATATGCAGGTATGTCTTTTTAAGTCTAGAGTCACTAACTAAGCGTTCCTGCCCAGCATAGGAAGTAGCTGTTGTAAAGTCAGCATTTTGAATTTTGGAATGTCCAGGAATGTGTTCAAAATCGATAAGTCCAGGCATTGTCTTTTCTGGGTACCAGGAAAAGTCTTGAATAAAAACCTTGTCCTTTTTCCTTTTCTGGTACTGGTTGAATAGCCCCCATATCCATGAGGGACATAACTTGTTTCTGAGCCTCTGCCCACTGATTTTGTGGCAGATCTGGCCAACCGTTTGGAATTGGCAAAGTATGGAAATGAAATCTGTACCCCTGGGACACTATGTTTAATACCCACTTGTCCTGGGTAATTAACTACCAATTTTGAGCATGAAGTGCTAGTTTCCCCCAAAGGGGCTGCCAAAAGATAAGTGCTTGGTGAAGGTGGAGGGAAGTCATTGAGACTACTTACTGTAGGGTTGTGCTTGGTTTCCTCCAGATTTGGAGGTGGAAGTACCCCATTGCTTTGACCTGTAAGAACCCTGTGATTGGTATCTGGAGCCTTTTGAGCGCCTGGATTTGCCTTGAGTGGCTCTGTTGAACACAGGAAAGGACCAATTTTTAGTAGGCCAGTGCCTACTGAACCTGGGTGGCTGCACTTGCAAGAAATCTTTTACAGTTTGCATGGATTTAGCTTTGACTTCCATTTTCTTTAAAACCTCTTCTGCCTTATTACCAAACAGACTATCATGCTGCAAGGGGGCATCCAACAATTTAGCTTGGACATGATCAGGCAGATTATGCTCCTTGAGCCAGACATGTCTTCTAATCACAGATCCAGTAACTGCGGCCCTGCAAGAGGCCTCCAAGGAATCAAAACCACATAGCAAAGTATGCTTTCCAACCTGTTCTGTTGAATGCAATAATTCCTGTAATTTTTTTATTTTCCACACAATCAGAAATCAACATAATTTTCTGTTTCAGTAAGCCCATAACATGCTGTTGATATTTAAGCATATGAAACTGGCAGTTTAAGGTCCTAATTGTCAAGGTTGCAGACGTATAAACCTTCTTTCCCCATCTATCCAGCGCCCTGGAATCTCTATCAGAGGGGGTAGGATTTTTGGCTGTAGAGGCCTTTACACCTTTGGGACCCTGTGAGATAGTCTCAGGATCAGTAGCAGGATTTTTGAATAAAAATTTGTGGGAGTCAGGCACCCTGTAATATCTGTCTGGCTTACCAGAAGCCGGAGGTAGAAAATGAGAAGTTATGTACCTACCATAATGTTCCATGTTAGTTGTCTTCTTCTCCCCTTCTTTCTTGCTGGATGGGTTCGGAGCCGATCCTCGGCTCCGACTCGGCCTATACTAAAGCTCGAGAGCTAATTTTACCGGCTCGAGGTAACCCTATATCCCATGATGCTAGGCGCTAACTACCCAGATCTCGTTTGGTAGCTGAGAACATAGCAATTTTAGCCTCCCAACCCAAGGGAGAGAAGGAAAGGGGGAAAACTCCCATGTGCCACTACCTGAAGGTATAGTTACCCAAGGATAACCAGTTTAGGCTTCAAATTATGAAGGGTGAAGACCCTGATAAAAAAGGGAAATCCTTTCGGTCTATCCAGGCTAGGGGGATGGTGGGTGGGGCCCTGAAAGAAGGCGAGAAGAAGACAACTAACATGGAACGTTATGGCAGGTACATAACTTCTCAATGTTAAGTTGTCAATCTCGCCTTCATTCTTGCTGGATGGGACCGCGTCCCTAGCACCTTCATCCTGGGTGGCTCATTGGAACAGGCTCTTGAGAACGGTGGAACCAAAATTTGCCCTGTTTCTGGAGGCCATGTCTAATTTGTAGTGTGGAATAAAGGTATGAGGAGAGGCCCATGTGGCTGCTGAACAAATAGTATCCATTGGCAATCTAGCTTGAAAGGCTGTTGATGTAGCTAAAGCTCTGGTTGAATGGGCTCTTGGCTTAGAAGGTAATTCTTTACCTCTGAGTTGATAGATACAGGTAATCACAGAAGACAGCCATCTAGACAAGGTTACTTTGGATACCGGAAGGTCCTTTTTACCTTCCGCATAGGACAGAAAAAGCTGTTCAGATTTCCTAGTTTGTTTAGTTCTGTCCAGATAATAACGGAGCTGACGATGAACGTCGAGATAATGCAGTTTTTGCTTTGCCCTGTTAGAATAATTGGGAAAGAAAACTGGAAGATCGATAGATTGATTTAAATTTGCCTGAGAAGCCACCTTGGGCAAAAGACGGGTTAGTTCTGAGAGAAACCCTGTCTTTGTGGAAAACTAGATAAGGAGGACGAATGCAAAGGGCATGGAGTTCTGATACTCTCCTAGCAGAAGTTATGGCAACTAGGAAGAGAGTTTTCCAAGAGAGCAACTTTAAAGAACAGGAAGCTGCAGGTTCAAAGGGAGGAAGAATCAAGGATGTTAAAATCAAATTTAAATCCCACTGTGGTGGGGGGTCTTTGATTGGGGGTTTGAGCAAAAAGATACCCTTAAGGAAGGCTTTACAAAGCTTGTGGGACATGATGCTGGAATCCAATAGGCCTATGTGAAAATATGAAATGGCCGCTAACTGAACCTTTACAGTAGAGGATGAAGAGCCTGAATGAAAATTTTCCTCTAGGAAATCTAGGACTGACTGTATAGGAGCAGTGAAGGGATCTATATTCCTTGCCTTTGCCCAGAAGGAAAAACGCTTCCATTTACTAGCATAAATCCTTCTGGTAGAGGACTTAAGGGAAGCTACAATAATATCACGGACAGAATTGGAAATGAGGGGAAGCCTGGCTAAGGATGGAAGTGGAGCAACCAAGCTGTGAGGTTGAGAGATTGGAGGGATTGGTGCAGCTGCCCTGACTGGTGGGCCAAAAGATCTGGCACTGGGTCCAGATGCCAAGGCTGTTCCAAAAGGTAACGATGCAGGAATGGGAACCATATCTGTTGGGGGCAATGAGGATCATCCTGGCTCTCAAGGCGGTAGCTTTCTGAATCAAGTGAGTGATTAATGGAAAGGGGGGGGAAAGCGTATAGAAGTCCCAGAGGCCAATCGTGGACTAGAGCGTCTCTGGGGGGATGGCATGGAAGGGGAAAGAGGGTGAAGAAGTCGAGGCACTTGCTGTTTTGAGGTGTTGCAAAAAGATCGCAGCAAGGAGGACCCCACTTCTGAAAAATCTCCTCCGTTACCGATTGCTTGAGAGACCACTCATGTGGCATGAGAATAGCTCTGCTCAACCTGTCCGCTATGATGTTGGACTTCCAGGGGATATGCGTTGCTATCAGAAACCGCTGAGAAGAGATCGCCCATTGCCAAAGTCTGAGTGCCTCTCGACACACGGGATAGGACTTGGTTCCACCCTGCTTGTTGATATACCACACTACGGACATATTGTCCGTCTGAATTGCAATAGTCCCTAAAGGAAGAGAGTCTTGGAGGGCCTGCAACGCCAAAAGCACTGCTCTCATCTCCAGGACATTTATATGCAGGTGGCATTCGAAAGGTTGCCACGTGCCCTGGACTGTCCTGCCCTGAAAATGCCTCCCTCCACCTGATCAGGGAGGCATCCGTTGTGACAGTGGCGACCGGAGGGGAAGGAACGAATGGTCTGCCCTGAAGAACTTGAGGGGAGACCATCCACCAAGACAGATGTTTCTTGCAAGATAGTGTTATTATGATTTTGTGTGTCAAAGGAAGCTGTTGGAAGGACCACTGGGAGAAGAGCATCCACTGAAGGAGCCGCATGTGAAAACGAGCAAGGGGAAGTAGCGTGATGGCTGCCGCCATGAGACTTAACACTTTTTAGGACAAACCTGGCCTGGATTCTTTTGCTCTGAAGTAGGATATGAACATGATTTCGAATATCTAAAACTCTTTGCTTGGTTAATTTTGCTGAGAGCTGTATAGTGTCCATGGTGGCGCCTATGAAGGTAATAGACTGAGAAGGCGACAAGGCAGACTTTTCGAAATTTATGGAAATACCTAGCCCTTTGCAAGTTTGAATGGTGTAATCTCTGGCAAGAAGAAGCTGATGCCTGGTGGTGGCAGTAAGGAGCCAGTCGTCTAAATACGGAAACACCTGGAATCCTTGACGTCTCAGATGAGCCTTGACCACTGCCATGCATTTGGTGAACACTCGGGGGGGCTGTAGTGAGACCAAAGGGCAGGGCCCGGAACTGGTAGTGACTGGCCCCCAGCCGGAAGCGGAGAAACCTTCTGGAGCGCCTGTGCATCTTGATGTGATAGTACGCATCCTGAAGGTCCACTGAGCACATCCAATTGTCCTGACCCAGAAAGGGTAGAATGGACTGTAGCGTGACCATCCGGAACTTCGTTCTTTTTATAGACTTGTTTAGTCTTGGCCTCCAGTCCCCTGTCTTTTTTGGTACCAAAAAGAACATGGAGTAGATTCCGGATCCTAGTTGGTCTGCTGGGACTGGCTGGATGGCTCTTTTTGTTAGCAGTTTTGAAACTTCTAGTACTGCTTGTTCCCTTAGACTGGGTGGAACGTCTGGGAGGGGCCCTTTTGACCGAGTTGGGGTGTGGACAATGGGAATTTTGCAACCCTCGGATATAATCGACTGTACCCATTTGTCTTGTGTGAGAGAAAACCAGGCTTCTGGGTACAGCAATAACCTTCCCCCGACTGCCTCTGAAGGTGGACAGTCGGGCAGCTTCTCAGGGATGCTTGAAGGGTTTATCAGAGAGAGACTCTCTGTTACCCTTATTCTGCGGACCTCCTCTGCCTCTAGGGTGGCATCTGTTGTTGTCCCCCCCCGCCTCTCGGGGGAAACTGACCTCTTGCGTCAGGCGTGACTCCCTGAGATTTGCGGAACCACATTTTCCCACCCTTTTGACACTTAGGATAGGGTCTGGACGGGGTAGAAAAACGGACTCCTACTGCAGAAAGAGTCTTGCCATCTTGTTCGCATCTGGTCAACGTATCCTTCACTTGAGGTCCAAACAATGCCGAACCATCAAAGGGGGAGTTAGTGAAGGACGCCTTGAAGGGGTCTGCAAAGTTGCAAAGCCGCATCCAGGCATGACGCCTTAAGGCCACGCCTGTGCCTGCGGCTCTACTCGCTCCATCGGCTGCATAGGAAATAAGCCGCATGGAGGAGTTGACAATGGAATTTAGGGTTCCTAGCTGGGAGTTAATTTTGTCCTGAGACCCCGCAGCTGTTGGATCCTGTAGAGTATCACCCATTTCTTTGAGAATGTCTCTTTGAAGGCGGGTGAAATGGCACAAGTAATTCAGCAACCGCATGGCGAAGGTCGCTGAAGAGAACATCCACTTGCCGTACCTATCCATAGTCCTAGATTCCTTATTAGGAGGATGGATAGGCACTGAAGGATCAGCCAGTTCCTTCTTAGTGGCTGCAGCCACCACCATGGCATCAACTGGGACACCCTTAGTTAAGAATTGTTTATCTGACGGGGCTGTGATAAATTTGCAGGGCCTCCGTGGGGTGGGTTCTGTCGTATCAGGGGCTGTCCACGCCTTCCGTGCCACCACTTCCATGAGAGGGTCAAAAGGCGGAGACACCCAGGAGGTGGAAGGGCGAGAGCCAAACGCCTCCAGGTAAACCGACTCGTCCTTGGAAGGATTGAGGGTAGACCAGTTCCGCCTCTACTTAAGGATTTCAAGGATGTCAGAAAAGGAGACATCCTCAGAGGGGGAACGTGGGGACCCTTCCGACTCATCCAAGTCGGTATCAGATGTGATGGACTCAGAGGAGTCCACATGCTTCCTCTTACATGTCCTCTTTCGAGGGGGTTCACCTGACTGATCAGGGGAAGCCTCGGAAGAGGAGGATATTCCCAATGGGGAAACCTGAGGCGTTGGGTCTCTACGGTCGGGAATGCGAGAGTGGGTAGAGACAGCAGCAGGTACTACAGTGGGAGGAGCTGATGGAGCTGACCGTGGGGCAGGCACAAGGGCCAGAACGCTCCTCATGACCTCGAAGGCACCCCTATCAGGCAGGACAGAGGGCTCCCATTCCGAAGAAATAGGAACCCCAGCCGGCACCGAGAGGGACGGCTCCGAAGCCGATGTTGGGGCCGAACTCACCAGCACCGAAGCTCCTAGAGGGAGAACGGGGTCGGACAAGGGTCCGATGTCACTCGCCCCCTCGGAGCCGACGAGGGAGTCCAAGCGCCCGGATCCCTCCATGGATGTGACCATGGAAGAGATCAGAGTAAATGATGGAGCCAAAGGGGGAAGTATCGGCTCCGATGTCACGACGGTCACGGCTCCGAGGAGCTCTGGCTCCAAACTCAGGGGCAGAGTCGGAGGAGGAATCGAAGATGGTATGGGTAAAGCCACTGTCTGTTGAGACGGGCTGTGAAGCATTTGGGCCAGTGCCTGAGACTTTAGGAGTCTACTAACCACCCTCTCAAGGTCATGGTCAGAATGCCTGGAAGACCGAGAGGAATGGCTCCGATGGCTCCGCTCCGAGAGCAAAGGCGATCTCGGAGCCGAGTAAATGGACTCCAGGGACGGAGGCCTAGATCTTTTGTGGGTGGAAGATGGCACCGAGACTAGTGGTGTCGATGGAGCCAAAGACACGTCGGCTCCGACCGGAGCCGACTTAGGAGACAGAGTCTTTGAGGCATCGGCTCCAGCCGGAGCCGATGCAGAAGACTGCGACATAGCCGTATCGGCTCCAGCCGGAGCCAATCGTGACGCAGTAGTTGAGCCACCAGCCGAAGGCTTGGAACATGGAGCCGACGGTTTGGATGGCTTCGAAGATTTACCCGGCAAGGACTTAGACGGGGAACCCTCGGGCTTTAATAAGCCCCTCAAAATTAACTTATTCCTGCACTCCTGCAGGACTCTTGGACTGAATGCATGACAAATGGAACAAGAGTCCTGCAGGTGTAGGGGTCCCAGGCAATAAACGCAAGAAGTGCGACAGTCTGTCAGCGACATTTTCTGACAGCACGAGTCACACTTCTTGAAGCCTGAGACTTTAATGTCTTTAGACATTAAGGCTGTTAAAGAAGAAAAAAATCTTCCTCAGAAGCTAAAACACACACACATACAAAGTAAAAATAAAGGTTAATAAAACCACGCACACCTAACTGTCCCAATACAAGGGAACAGGAAAAAAACGGAAGGGCCTAAGGCCTAACCTTAACAGGGGAGGGATAAAACTTTGGGATTTAGGGATAAGACCAAAAAAAGGGACTCAACGGGGTAGGTATAAGTACTATACTATCTGATTACAAAATAAAGGGGAAAAAATCCCTAAGAGAAGAGAAGAAAAATATTAATTTTTCACTGACCTGTGGAGCCGGTAAAAAAAGCATCTCGCTAGCGAAAGTGGCAAACGAGATCTGGGTAGTTAGCGCCTAGCATCATGGGATATAGGGTTACCTCGAGCCAGTAAAATTAGCTCTCGAGCTTTAGTATAGGCAGAGTCGGAGCCGAGGATCGGCTCCGAACCCATCCAGCAAGAATGAAGGCGAGATTGACAACTTAACATTCAGGAGCCATGCTTGATTCCAAAAACACATCATCAACAATGTCTAATACAGGAGGTATTGCCAAAGGCCTATGCTGAGGAAGAAGAAGGAAATCCCTAAACCTCCTTTTTGATTCAGAGAAGTCCTGACTCTCCCAGTGAAAATGTTCCCTTAAAGTATGCAAAGTTTCTCCAAAAGAGTATTCCTCAGGAGGAGATGCAGATGGTATGGATTCTTCTGCAACATAATCCTCATAGGGTGGAATAGAAAATTCCTGATCAGAAGAGGAATCAGAAGAAATGGAAACCTGATCTGAAGATTCATAATCAGTGCCTTGCCTAGGCCTCTTAGCAGGGGGGAGGGGGTTGGGAACCCCTGATAAAGGTAATTAAGTCTTCAGCCATTTTGATCATCTATTTTTTAGGCATAGGGCCCTGAGCACGTGGCTCATGCATTGTTTTTTTAGACAAAGAAGATGTTTTTGAGGCTGGCATCGGTTTTATATAAAAATGTTGAGGCCTGAAAAAGTACAGTTTTGTACCTACCATAAATGTAGATGTTCGAGTGTATACCCTGCTGCAGTCATCACACTTGGGTTATCCTGCCGTCAGGCGGTCCCGCAGTCGGCCCGAATTCCAAAGTCTTGGTCCGGCGTCGGTTGCTGTCGCTTCTTCCCTGACGTCAGAGCGCCAGGGGTATATCAGAGGCATCTGACGCCATTTTCTTCAGTTTTTCTTGCCCCAGATGTCAGGTGCCCCTAATAGGTAGGCAAAATATATATATATATATATATATATATATATATATATATATATATATATATATATAGACATACATATAGCTATATGAAAATAAAACAAAACCCTTAGGCACAAGCAAATACACCACAGAGGTAGTATAGGATAGAGTGGTAGAGATAAGTTCAGCTAGTTCAGAGGGGATGGAGGGAGAGTAACCTGGACTGCAGCAGGGTATACACTCGAACATCTACATTTATGGTAGGTACAAAACTGTACTATGTTCATCGTGTTACCCTGCTGCAGTCATCACAACTGGGTAGAATCCCAAAGCTAAGGATGGGTGGTGGAGTCAAACAGGGTTAGAGGAGGCTAGAAGGCCCTGCAAAACTGCAGTGGCGAAGCCAGCTCTAGTCTTAGCGTAAAGTGGTAAGTGGTAATGTTTGGTGAAGGTGTGTACTGAACTCCAAGTTGCAGCTTCCAGAATATCCTTGGTTGGCACCCCCCCTGAGGTAGGCTGTAGATGTAGCTGCTGCCCTGGTAGAGTGGGGCCTTATGCTAGCAGGAACTGGTTTTCCATGATGGGTGTAGCAAAAACGTATGCAATGTCCTATCCATTTGGAAATGGTCTGTTTTGAGATAGCCTTTCCTTGTGATGCTGTAGCATAAGATACAAAAAACTGGTCAGATTTTCTGAAAACCTTAGTTTTATCCAAGTAGTAACGTAGCTGCCTGTGAATGTCCAAGGAATTTAGGAGTCTTTCTCCTTTGTTCTGTGGATTTGGAAAGAAGGTGGGTAAATGGATGGTTTGATTTAGAGCCACACTGGATACCACCTTAGGCATAAAGGAAGGGTTAGTTCATAGAGAAACTCTGTCTTGATGAAAAATGAGGAAAGGCTCTACTGCCATTAGTGCCTGAAGCTATGAAACTCTTCTCGCTGAAGTAATTGCTAGCAGCAGGGCAGTCTTCCATGATATAAACTTTAAGTCAGCTGAGAAAGCTGGCTCAAAAGGAGGCAGCGTAAGTTTTTCCAGAACAAAGTTGAGGTCCCAAGTAGGTGTTGGTGCTCTCCTGGGAGGCCTAATGTTTTTGGCCTCTCTGAGAAACTGCCTTAGGAGTGGATGTGAAAATAAGGGAAGATCCGTGTTGTAGTGAGCTGAAATAGCTGAGGCGTGGATTTTAATAGATGAGAAAGAAAGCCCTTTGTGTAGCATCTCAGTTTAATATTGCAAAATCTGAGGTATGTCAGGCTGAAGGGTATTTTGGCCTTTAGCTTGGTTCCAGGCGCAACACCTTTTCCATTTGTCTGAGTAGAGTTTCCTGGTGCTGGGCCTCCTGGCCTCCAGAATAACATCCATAACAGCTTGTGAGAGAGGAGCTGGCTGGTTGCTTAGGTGATTTGCCATGCAGCCAAGTTTAAGGTTTTGAGATGGCTGTGTAGAATCTGATTGTCTTGCTGTGTGAGCAGATGGGTAATTTGTGGTAGAATCCATGGTGGGCCCTGGGCCATATTCCTTAGCAGTGGGTACCAGTGCTGGCGTGGCCAGTCTGGGGCAATGAGCATCATTCGGGGTCTCTCCATCCTGACTTTCAGCAGCACCTTTGTGAGAAGGGGTAATGGAGGAAAGGCATATTCTGTCAGCATTTTCCAACTGAATGAGAGTGCATTCACTTTACAAGCTTGATGGTGAAAAGTCCTTGGGGAAAATTTTGTTAATTGATAGTTTTGGGGGCTGGCAAATAGGTCTATGTCTGGGATCCCCCATTTTTGAGTTATCATTGCAAATACTTGTGGATCCAGTTTCCACTCGTGGGGATCCATGATGTTTCTGCTTATATCATCTGCCAATGTGTTCTTTTTTCCTGGCAGGAATTGAGCTTGTAATTGAACTTGGTAAGCCAGTGCTGTGTTCCACAAGGTCATTGCTTGCCTGCATAGAAGGTAGGAGTGTGTACCCCCTTGCTTGTTTATGTACCACATTACTGTGGTGTTGTCTGTTCTTATGATAAGCTGTCCTGGATGTAAGAGGTCCTTGAAGTCTGTCAGAGCATTTTGTACAGCTAACATTTCTTTTTGATTGATGTGCAGATTTCTTTGATCTGCAGTCCATATGGCTTGAATGCACCGTCCTGCCATGTGTGCTCCCTAGGCATAGTCCGATGCATCTGCTGTCATAGTTTGCCTGGCTGGGGGTAAGGTGAAAAGCTGACCCTTGTTGAGGTGACATGTCTGTGACCACCATAGGAACTCCTGTTGAAGGCAGGGAATGAGAGGTATCATTGTTTCCAAGCTGTGGCTGTGTTGAGTCCATACGCTTTTTAGGTACCATTGTAATTTCCTCATATGCAGTTTTGCAAATGGTATTAGTAGTATGCAAGATGCAGAATTTTTCTTGCAGGGAGTTGGGTCTTTGTTGCCATTGTTCTGAAGTATTGAGTTAATTGTAGTTGTTTGTCTGGCGTCAGATAAGCCATCTGGGCCATTGTATTCAAGCTGGCACCCAGGAATGTCATATTTTGTGAGGGCACTAGTTTTCATTTCTTTTCATTTACTGTGTACCCTAGGCAACTTAGAAGATGTTTTACAAAAGCCAGGTGTTGTAAGAGAATGTCCTTGCTTTCTGCTTGGATGAGGCAGTCGTCCAGGTATGGGTATATTTGAATTCCTCTTTGTCTGCAGTATGCAATTACTGGTGCCAGGCATTTTGTGAAGACCCTGGGCGCAGTAGATAAGCCAAAGGGCAATGCAGAGAATTGGTAATGGGTTGAACCTGCAATGAAACGGAGGTATCTTCTGCAATTTTGTCTGATAGGGACATGCAGGTATGCCTCCTTGAGGTCCAACGTTACTAGCCAAGCTTTCTTGCCCAACATGGGAAGAAGCTGCTGTAGTGTTAACATCTTGAATTTGGGTACTTGCAAGAAAGTGTTTAAAACTGAAAGGTCCAGAATGGGTCTCCAAGCATTGTCCTTTCTGGGGACTAGAAAGAGCCTTGAGTAAAATCCTTGGTCTTGCTCCTGTGTAAGTACCAGCTGAATGGCTCATGTCCAAGAGAGCTGTAATTTGTTTTTGTGCCTCTGCCCATTGATTTTGTGGCAGGTTTGGCATTCCTTTTATCCTTGGCAAGGTGTGGAAATGGAATCTGTATCCTTGTGAGATAATGTCTAGGACCCATTTGTCCTTTGTGACGATGCGCCAGTTGTCTGCAAAAAGTGCTAATTTTCCTCCCAAGGGAGCTGCCAAGAGAGTTTTGCTTGGCAGTTTGAGGTATAAGTCATTGTGCTTGCCTTCTAGTAGTTTGTGGCCTGTCTTCTCCTCCCTTCTGTGTTGCAGTGCCCCACTGGCGGGGTTTGTAAGGGATTTGTGCTTGTCCTCTGCCCCCTGGGCACCTGTATTTACCCCTGTGTGGTCTGTCAGAAGCTGGAAAGGACCAATTTTTTGCTGGCCAATTTCTGCTGTACTTGTAAGAAATCTTTGACCGTCTGCATAGATTTTGCCTTATCCTCCATTTTCTTTAAAACCTCCTCTGCTTTAACCCCAAATAAGACATCCTGCTGTAAGGGTGCATCTAGTAACTTTGCTTTAACATGATCAGGCAGAGATTGTTCCTTTAACCAAGCATGCCTATGTATAACAGACCCAGTAACAGCTGCTCTAGAGGAAGCTTCCAAGGCATCAAAACCACATTGTAAAGTATGTTTTCCCACCTGTTCAGCTGCATGCAACAGATCCTGCATTTCCTTGAATTCAGACTGTTGAGGGTGCGTGCCCATCTTTTGTTTTATTTGAGACATTAGGAATTGCTGGTATTTAAGCATGTGAAATTGACAATTTAGTGCTCTCATAGCTAGAGTAGCTGAAGTGTAAACCTTCTTCCCCCACCTATCTAGTGCTCTGGAGTCCCTTTCAGAGGGTACAGGATTTTTAGCCATAGAAGCCTTAGCCCCCTTGGGACCCTGGGAGATTGTCTCTGGATCAGCAACAGGACTTTTGTATAGGAATTTGTGTGAGTCAGGCACTCTATAGTATCTACCTGGTTTGGCTGGAGCAGGAGGCAGAGAATCTGGATTTAGACTAGATTCTAAGAAAACATCATCCACAATGTCCAAAACTGGGGGGATAGCAAGGGGTCTGTGCTGGGGGAGTAAAAGAAACTTTCGGAGCCTTTTCTCTGAGTCGTAGTCCTGACCTTCCAGTGGAAATGTTCCCTCATGGTATGCAAGGTTTCCTCAAAGGAATAATCTTCAGGGGGAGAAGCTGAGGGAATGGAGTCTTCAGCATCAGAATCTTCATAAGGTGGAAAGGAGTAATCCTGTTCCTCAGAGGAGCCTGAGGAAACAGACACTTGATCAGAGGAGGCATAATCCTCCTCTTGTCTAGGCCTTTTGACGGGGGGGGGTTGGGAACCCCTAATCAAAGAAATTAAATCTTCAGCCATTTTAAGCATTTGTTTCTTAGGCATAGGGCCTTGACCTGGAGACTGAAGAGTAGTCTTTTTTGGTTTCAGAGGAGTCTTAATCTTAGCATAAGATTTTATGGTGAGAGTAGTCGGTCTGAAGACACCTTCAGAAACCAAAGGTGTTTCTACAGCACCGGCTTCTCCTACTTCAATGTCGTCGGTAGGGCCTAAAGAAAATGGCTGCGTCGGCCTAGAACTCTCTGTTGGAGAGGCCGAAGCAGTCTGGGGATCCAATTCAGCAGTAGCCAGGGGCTGCGTAGGCACCTCATTGAAAACCGGAGAACCGCTGACTGGCCCAGCCGAGGCCTCGGAGTCTGGCTTGGATCTAGGCTGCCTTTCTTTATCTTTGCGTTTTTTATGCACGCTGGTAGTCGTTTGCTCCGACGGCATAGTGTAATTAAATTTCCTACCGAAGTAGTGTCGTGCGAAATCAAAGCGTCGCTTAATAGTTCGCTTATTGAACCTAGCACAAAACCGACAACCAGTGACGTTGTGGTCTGGGCCTAGGCAAGGTATACAAAAAGAATGAAAGTCCTTATGAGGTATTTGCTTCCCACAAGAAATGCAATTGTTAACTTTTCTGACATTGGACTGAGGCAAGAAAAGGTTCCCCAACAGGGTACTTAGCTTTGAAGACTTCGGACTGAAACTCGATTCGAAAATCTCAGGTGTCGGCCGACCGGCACTTGCAAACTTCTTCTGCTTCGGGCACTGCGCGGCAAGAAAGACTGAAGAAAATGGTGTCGAATGCCTCTGATATACCCTGGCACTCTGACGTCAGGAAAGAAGCGACAGCAACCGACGCCGGACCAAAACTTTGGAATTTGGGCCGACTGCGGGACAGCCTGACGGCAGGATAACCCAAGTGTGATGACTGCAGCAGGGTAACATGATGAACATCACCCTCAGAAGCCGGTGCCTGCTCAGCAGCTCCGGACTCATCCAAGGGAGAGACATCCGTGGATTCAATACTCTGAGAATCTCGCTGCATAATGGACTCCGCATGGGTCTCGGTAGAGGCCTGCGACTCAAAAGTAGCGGGTATCAGGGGCTGCGAAAGGGCCTCACTGAGTACCGCCGTACAGGCAACTGGCTTAGGAGAAGTTTTGTCGTCAATTTTGGACCTCGACGGTCTGTCACTGTCTTTTTCTTTGCGTTTTTGTGAACTCCGGTAGTCAGATTGCTAACTGATGACATTTCAGGGTAATTAAATCTTGATCCAAAATATTTTGAAGCAAAAATATACAGACGCTTAACAGTGCATTGGTTAAATCTAGCACAAAACCGACAGCAAGGCACATTATGATATGGGCCTAGGCAAGGAATACAGTACAAATGAAAATCCTTATGAGGTATTTGCTTCCCACAAGTAATGCAATTATTAACTTTTACTGACATCAGTAAGGAGCAAGAAAAAGTTTCCCCAACGGGGTACTTAGCTTTAGTTTGTAGACTTCAGTTCTGAAACTCGAATGCGAAAATTTCAGGAGTCGGCCAACCGGCACTTGCGAACTGCTTCTGCTTTGGGCACCGCGCGGCAAGAAAGACTGAATAAAATGGCGTTGGTTGCATGTTTTATACCCCTGATGACCTGACGTCATGGAAGAGGAGACAGCAACCGACGCAGGACCCAAGACTTTGTTACTCAGGCCGACTGAGGACAACCTGTCAGCAGATTACCCACATGTAATGACTGCAACAGTGAAACACGAAGAACATCCTGGAATAAACGCCGGATCTGGACTGGTCTAGGGGGACTGGCTGGATGACTCGATTCTTCAGCAGTTTTCCAATTACTAGCGCTGCTTCCTCCCTTTGCACGGGTGGAACATCTGGGAGGTGCTTGTACAGATAGGGCAGTTCCTTGAACGGAACAAAATATCCTCTGGCTATGATTGGCAACACCCAACGATTTGCCGTAATGGACTACCATGTTGTTGAATGCAGCAACAGACAACCCCCAACTGCCTCCAGAGACGAGCAGTCGGGCAACCCTTCAGGGCTGCTGCCTGGGTTTCTCTGAGAAAGGTTCTCGGGACACGAAATTCCTTGGATCCCCTCTGCCTCTAGGGCAGTGTCTATCGTAACCCCCTCTGCCTCTGTGGGAACGAGAGTCCTGAGCACCCCAGGAAAATGCCTGAGACTTCTGGAACCACATCTTCTTCGTCCCTCGCTGATTCCTGGAAAAGGATCTTTGAGGGGGTGAAAAGTGCATCCTGAAGGCAGACAGTGTCTTTCTGTCCTTCTCACTCTGGACTAGTGTCTCTGACAGATTTCCTGAAGAGGGAAGAACCATTATACAGGGCACTGGTAAAAATGCCTTAAAGGGCTCTGAGAACTGACACAGCCGAAGCCCGGCTTGACGCCTGATGGCAACGCCTGTTCCAGCCGCCCTTGTGGCTCCCTCAGTGGCATGACAGAGCAGTCACATGGATGTATTCGCAACCAATTTAAGAGTGGCCATACAGGCGGAGACAGTCTTCTTGTCCTCTGCCGACATGGACTCTAGGGTTAACTCCATGACTTCACAAGGTCTCATTAAAGTTGAATGACGTGTGCCGTGTAAGTTCAGTGCCCTCACTGAGAAGGTCGCTGAAGCATACACCCACTTTCCAAAATATTCCATCTCCCTCGATTCCCGATCAGGAGGATGAACCATGGGGCTCTCCGGAGTAAGCTCCTTCTTAGTGGCGGCTGCCACCATCATTGTATTTACAGAGGACCCCTTGTTCCAGTGCGTCCTGTCCGACAGGGGGCTCAATACTTTGTCGGGGTGCTTGGGGATGGGCTCTACGATGTCCGGCTCCTTCCGTGCCCTAGATGTTATGAGATCCACTGAAGGATCTGCAGGACGGGACACCCAAGAGTTAGATGGGCCCAAGCCGAATGCCTCCAGGAACACAGTCTTGTCCAAGGTTGGTTTTGGGGTAAATCACCCCCCCCCCCGGTAGAGGATTTTCATGATGTGTCCAAACGAAACATCCTCAGGGGTGACCATGGGGAAACTTCCCCTTTCTCTAAGTCTGTGTCTTCGGTGAGGGACTTCAGTGGAGAGTCCAAGTGCCTCCTCTTACATGTCCATTTGCGAGGCACCTCCTCAGCAGGACTTTCTGGAGAGGACTCGCAAACCTCTTGCTGTTCCCCTGGGGGAACTTCCTGGGGCATCAAGACCACGAGCTGTCCCTGACGTCAAGACGGTCAGAACCAGTCTCAGAGCCAGGGGGGGGGGTCTGGACAGAGTCCAGATGAAATGGTAAGAGGTCTCGACACAGCGAGAACCCTCTCCACCATGTCTCAGGCTGAGGGGAACGAACCTCCTGGGAACTGCTGTTGGGGGCCGTTCCCCCCTGTCCAACAGGGGAGTTGGAGCAGAGACACTGAAGGGAATGCGCCACTCCGAAGTGCTCAGAGCTGAAAGAACCCCCTCGGATCCGACCCCAAGGCTACAGCTCCGAGAGCTTGGATCTGACCCAGTCAGATCTGACAAGCTCAAGGCAATGGCTGTTGTCAAGGTACATGGTACCATTGGCGCCAACCCCTTGACCCTGAGGGTCCTTGGATCCAAAAATTCCGAAACCGTCAGTTGGATCGGAGAAGGAGTTATTGGATGGAAAAAAGGTTGCAAGAAGCCCCCTCCAGAGGGAGAGGGTGCAAGCAAGACCACCATCTGGATCTGAGTGCGGATAAACTTCCACATCATCTTGCCCATCTCCGCATTGATAAGGCTTCAGGTGGAGTGGATGACGCCACTGAAACTGGTCGGGAAAGCCAGTGGGGAGAGGACCTAGCAGGGGACTGGCTATGGGGTTCCTCGGGTTCGGAGGAGAACCTCGGAGAACTGAGCCAAAGGAGACCCAGGCCTAGTCGGAGGCCTCACTTTGGATGACGAACCTGCCTGCAACGAGTGATTCAGGGACCGCTTGTGAGGATTGTCTTTTTTAGTCTTATCCTCTTCCCCAGACCTCTTGGCGGGAGTTTGAGTCCCAGAGGCCGGGGAAGAAAAAGAAGATGCAGGGGCCGCTGCTCCCCCACTGGGGGAAGAAAGATCTGCCATCCCTGCGGAGGGAAGTAAGCCTTTAAGGATAAGTTTGTCCTGCCTGTTCCTAAGTGCTCTGGGGTTGAACCCAGCACAAATAGAACAGGGACTTAAGGTGGTCTTCACCCGGGCTTACCACGCACAGTATGTGGCCATCTGCCGGAGAGAGCGTATGGCCACACACTGTGCATTTTTTGACACCTGCTTTTGGGGCTTCTGACATCCCCGCACCAGGCGTGCTCGTGCGCACACACACACACACACACACACACACACACACACACACACACACACACACATTGAAAGGTACAGAGAGAAAGAAGAGAAAAACTTTCTTTTTTTTCCTTCTTCTTTTTGAACTGACGCAGACGTGGAAAGGTAAAGAAACAGACAGAGGATAGAAGAAATTTGAAAAGTTGGCAAAAAACTTCACTTACACACCCCAATAAACTCGGAGCTCAGACCACGCTTGTTGCTACGCAGGTGGCAAGCGAGATTTGAGGGAGAAGGGAGATGGGGCATTATGGGTAAGGGGAGGAGCTTGGATCAATAGCTGGAAAATGCAGCCGTGTCAGATCCGATGTGGATCTGAAACCCACAGGTTGAAGACCAAATGAAGTAAACTACTTCAGATCTTGAATTTTAAGTATTCATCATACAACTGTAGAAGATTTATATATTTGAAGTCTCTGAAATTTGTGATGATTTAATCTAATCGCTGGGAGATTTTAAACAAAAATGTTATAAGTTTGTGATCGTAATTAACTGGAGAAGAGAGTACTACAGGGATAGATGATATCAATGTCATGTTGGTAATGCTCAAGTCAAGAATATTATGTCCTCTAGTGTGTTCTCTGATATTTTGCTCCAGGGAAATTTTGTTTATGAAATCAAGAATATTATGTCCTCTAGTGTGTTCTCTGATATTTTGCTCCAGGGAAATTTTGTTTATGAAATCGAGGAATTTTGGGGTATAGCTAAATATGAGGTGCAGGTATCTTAGTTTATAGTCAGATAAATAAAGCCTTCCAGGATAATGGAATTCCTACTGATTTGGAGTTCATCTAGTGTATTTAGGATCCTGACATAGATCTCTGGGAGCACAGAGGGGGTTATTGTTACATGCTATGATCTGATAGTTGGATCAGTTAAGTGAGATTTGGATCTCAATCAGTTCAGTTTCAGGGTGTAATATTATATCTACTAATTTTGACTGGGTATGTCTTAGGTAGTTTATGAAATCTAGCCAGTTACTTTTGTTGATGGCAATACAATGGAAGGAAAGCTCTTTCTCTGATTATTTAGGCATTTCCTGTTCGCTATGGTTTGGCAAAGACAGCAGCTCTAAGTTTTGTTAGGTTTTCTCAATAATGTGTGTTATGCACTGAATAAATTTGACATCTAGAAGTACATCTAATTATTTTACATACTGAACTATTTCTACTGTAGTATTAGTGGATGTTGTGATAGTGAATTTAATTAATTTATGCATGCATACACACACAAATACATGTATAGCATGAGTGGCTCTAAAGGTAGCATATGCTCGGCTTTGGTGCTGGAAGACCACAAGAGACTGTAGAGTCTACTCCAGCTCCAGGTGAGTGGATTACTGACACTGTAGTCCAGTGCTTGGGGGCACTGTCCTTAAAATGAGACATTAAGCCAAGATCCCATCTGCTTGCTTTGGCTGCTGCTCAGGTGGTTGTACCCATGGCACCCACTGAAAAAAAAGAGAGTAGGGGAAGTTCCCTAATAGTCTGGCCAAATTTCCCCCAGTAGTAAAAATACCACCTTGGATCTCCTGAAACACACACACTCTCTCTCTCTCATATATATATATATATATATATATATATATACACACACACACACACACACACACACACACACACACACACACACACACAGATAGCTTTCATACAGCAAACCTTTGAGCATTTTCACTGTTTGTTCTCAGATACACTCTTACAAAGGATGAAATTCTACTTTTACCAATAAAGCTCCCTAACATCCCTGGTTGTCATCTTCACCCAAAACAAGCATAAAGACCATAAATGCAGTAGGAAACTATTTAAACCTAAGAAAGGACAGCATTATCCCACAGTCTGTAGTCTGAAACAAATGTAATCCAGAATACTCAAGTTGGGTCTGGTATCCCACCTGTGATCCAGAGGGTGGCAGAACTAAGAAATAGCGTACAAAGGATTAGTCCACATAAAATCACTTTAGCTAGAAGACCTGGGAGACTCTCTCTGATGCCCTCCCTGTGGGAAGAATAAAGATGCCTTGTTAAAGTTTCAAGTAGTTTATTCAGTTAGGTAGGTAGATGGACAAACTAGAACACTCGTCCTATATACATATACAGACTGATTTACATAAACACACATACACAAAGATATTGTGTGTGTACATGTAGACATACAAATATATATATATATATATATATATATATATATATATATATATATATATATATATATATATATATATATATATATATATATATATATATATATATACCCACACACATACATAAAGATATACAGCAAATACAGTTTATAAAACAAATGCAGTACACGTTATAAACACACAGTGACATACACATTTGTTTATTTATGCTATTTATTTTCATCTTGCTAAGTCTGTAAATGATCTGTTCAACACAGTCATCTCAGCCACAAGAGAGGCTCCTTAAACCAAATGAAGGTAATTACAACAAAAACAGTGAAGTACATTTTGGTTCATAGGTTCATACTGGGCTAACCACAACCAGGGTTACAAGCCTAGCTATGCAACCCAACCCAGTTTTGTCCCAGACTTCCTTGGACGCGTACATGCTAATGTATGTTAGTAAAGAGGTACCTAAAGGTTGTGTGTGTGTGGTGGGGGAGGAGATATGTTAGTTAAGGATCAATTTACTTACTGTCGACCTGTGCCCAGGATAAAATCTTTAGCATCTTTTCTCTATAAAGGTCTAAGGCAACTTAGAAAGTGAATCCAATCACTGTACTAAAAGTTTTTTTTTCCCCATTAGCTGATGCTGTACATTGTTCCTTCAGAAATCACACTAACAGATATACTCAGGGTATGCAAAGTTGATACAGATAGTCTGTACATAAGACATACCAAGCCTGTGTTTTTTAAACCACATGAATATAAGCAAAGATTACATGTTAAATGCATACATACATATACACATACATATAAATAATATGAGGAAATGTATAGACTGCATTTGCTTCAACATTCAAAAGCTCATCCGAGTAACTGTACTGCGGTCAAACATTCGGGGACAGGAGTGAAAGCTCCAAACATTTTGCCACAATGTAGGGAGGAAAAAAGTAAGAAAAGAAATTCAGTGAGATAGAATCAGCATTAGACAAATAAGATACCGATTTTCTGAAAAACAACATTCACCATCAGCTAATGGGGAAATACTTTTAGTATACTGATTGGATTCACTTTCAAATTCACCTGCTATTTTCAGAGAAAGGGTGCAAAATATTTTATTCTTCTAGAATATTAGAATATTAAGATAGTCAGAAAAGTGTTGTTTTCAAGATACAACTGTCCAAAGCAATGCTGTCCTATAAAATAAGAGAACAACTTCATGACTATAAAAATATAGCTACATAAGCATGCATACTAATAAAAAACACTAATGCACACCATTACCAGTGAAGGAAAACTGCACGTAACAACAAGCATGAAAAAAATACTACTGCCTAGGCTGGAACAATTATTCTATACAAATTTACTAACAAAATGTGGAAATCAAGAAAAGATACAAATGGAAATATTTATGGAGGAATTAAATATGCCAATGTTAGAGGTAGATGAGGCTTAATTACCAATGGTTAGGATAGGAGGAGGTGAGATAAAAATTGTGATGTATAACCAAATCTACTGGAAAGTCTCTAGGAATAGATGGTACTCCTGTGGAAGTTTGTAAGCTAGGAAGAAAAAAATGAAAAAGATATGTAAGGTTTTGTTTAACAGTATTTCAAGAGGAGGAGAAATACCAACATACTGGAAGAAAGCAGTGGTAGCTGTAATACCTAAAGAGGGTAAAGATCCATCAGACCCAGCTTCATACAGGCCCATTTCAATACTAAACCATGATTATAAAGTGTTCATGTCTACAATGGCTAAAAGAATGGCAAACGTAATGCCAACATTGATAGATCTGGTTCAATGTGGTTTTGTGGAAGGGAGGCAAACATATGACAACATTAAAAGAACATTCATGATCCAGAAGGAAGCGGAATATAAGAAAATACCATTGTTGTTGGTGGGTCTTGAAGCACAGAAAGCATTTGACAGAGTACGCTGTGACTTTATGAGCAGGGCAATGGAAGCATTTACACTTCCTGAAAGAAATTATAAGGTTAATTAGGAGGATATATGAAGGATTGGAGGTGAAAATTAAAGTGCGTGGTTCCGCTCTGATCACTTCTGCTTAAGTAGAGGAACCAGTCAGGGGTGCCTCTTTCCCATTTGTTTGCATTACATTTAGAACCAGTGGCAAAGAAAATAAGAGACTCAGAAATTCAAGAATATAATTGGCATGGTAGTCAAGAAAAGCTGGCTCTATTTGCACATATTTTATACCTGAGAAAAAGAGAGTACAGTGTTGTGTAGGATTCTGAGACAATTTCATATCTCTTCGGGATACAAAATGAATGAAGCTAAAAATAAAGGCAATAGCAGTAAATTATGTACCCACACACAGATTGGTTCAGCAATATCCATATTTATAGGAACATGATAAAATGATGTATGGATTAAAAATTATTCTGGTGCGGCAGCTAAGGATATGTGGGAAGGGACTAAACAAAAGATAACACAAAAACTGAGAAAAATGGAAGCTTTTTTATATGGTTATGGATAGCAAAATACAATCAGTCAAAATGATTTTAGTCCCTTTAGTCATACAAAAGATCAGGCATATTTTTATCAAGCAGAGAAGTTGTGGATAGCAATTAATAAAGAGCTGAAGGACTTTATCTGGGAGGGGAAGACGGCAAGAGTCAAGTGGGATAAACTGATTCATCCAGTATAACAGGGCAGATTGGGATTACCCAATTTGAAGGGGTAATTTCAGAGCTACACAGTTAAGGCTCCTATACACAGCACAAGCAAAAATCTACAACTCAAACTGGAAAGGGATGATGATGAAACATGGGGGAAGCTAAAGAAACAAGAAGAGACTGGGATTTTGGATGCAGGCCTTTAAGGAGAATTAACAATAATCATACAGAATATTATATCCATAAATAGCAGAAAGTATTCTAAGAACTATGCCAACACAGAAATGGAGAAAGGAGATTATGCCAACAGGGATACAAACAATAGGCTAGAGGGGGCTGGAAATTAATGGAGAAACCTGGCAAAGAAACCAAGGTATTGGAAGCAAATAACTAAACAGAGAAAGGGAACAGAAAGGGGAGAGGCCAAGTAATTTATCTGGACTGCAGGGTTAGAGATTGCCTTCCTTATCAAGGACTGATATCTGAGTATAGGCAAAGAGAAAGAAATAGGGGGTCCTAAACAAAAGAACAGCACTGGTACAGTTTTTAGTAGAATCTAGAACAGAAGCTGCCATTAAAACAAGAATAATTTGTATAGCATATAAAATATTACATGATAACTACAAGAGTCAATCAGATGAGGTTAGAAAGGATTGGGAAGAGAGATTGGATAAGCAATTCACAAAGAAACAATGGGAGGATACATGTATGTCTCCCAAATAGGCAACACAATCTAGAAGATGTAGGATTTTTGCTTGGAAATGTTTACATAGATATTTTTATACCCCAAGTAGACTCCAGATAATTTTTCCTCAGGTAGACAGTAAATGTTGGTAGTATGACAGGAAAGAAAGAGGTACCTGAGAATATATTTTCTGGGAAGACAGTGGGTAGGCAGACTAAGGATTACCTGTGGGATGCACTGTCTGAGATGCTAGGTGGGTGGATAGGTGTGATGACGGAGATGATTTTTCTGAGCTATGATACAGAATTGGAATTGCCTAGACATGGTAAGGCCTTGCTGTGACTAATTATGGTGGCTGCCAAAAAAGCAATTACTAGAAAATGGAAATTAAAATCTAAACCAACTATATTAGAAGTGAATATAGTAACACAGATAAAAGAACTGGAACTGAGATCATTAGAAAAGGGTAGGTGCAAACTACATAGGAAAATGTGAATTGTGGGAACAGTACATACAGGGGAGGATTGAAGTTTAAAAGGAGGCAGGATTTAAATGAGCTACGTAATGTTTGAAAATGACTGGGTAGATTATATATAATGTTTGCAGCTGGGAGTGTATCAATATGGTTTGTGAAGTAAAATGCTTGCAACTAGGATAGTGTTGGTGTGGTTTGCTTTCATTTATATAAATGTATGACTGCCTATGTTGTAAGTGAGGGTTTAATAAAGACGTTTCTTCTTTAAAAAAAAAAAAAGGGCACAGACTGAATAATTTATGCAATCTTGCTTAGGTTATATGATATACAACAATATAAGTGAAGTACAATGTTTGTTAATGTTAATTTGTTAATAAAGTTTGATTACTTTTGTATAAATATACATTTCAAGTGATAATTCAATAAAGCTGTTTTAAAAAAAAAGAAATAAAGGGGGTGATATTTAACTTATTCACACCTAGGAGCTGTGGGATATCACAAATCTAAGCAGCCTACTTACACCCTTACATCCCTGAACATGTTTAAAATCAAGTTTAAAAGCAAAATACAAACATCATAAAAACAGTAAATGCTGACTAAAAAGTGAAAACACCAATATTGTCCAAAATAACTGTTCATTATAATGACAAAAAGTCTTTAGAGCAATGTAGTGCTATATTACTATGCAAAAAAAAACCTCTATACTTTTCTCTATATGTTAAAGTACAGTTGTGTAAAATCTTACCATAATGGTAGATGTCTTTCTCTTCACTGTTGCAGTATTCATAACATTAGGGATTCCCTGCCTAGGGCAGCCTGATGTCCAGCCAGTATATCAAAGCCTTAGAGTAGAGTAGGACATAAAGGTGACGTCTAGATGCATCATCCACAGAACTGAAAGCCCTAGTAGGATCGCCAGTCCAAGGAAGGCCAAGAGGTAACCAGTACATCCAGAAGAGAAATGGACCGGGGGTGGGGGGTGGGGGGGACTGAATACTGCAACAATGAAGAGAAGGACATCTAACATTATGGTAAGGTTTTACACAACTGTACTATGTCCTTCCATTTCAGTATTGCAATATTCATAACATTTGGGAGGGTGTGCCAGAGCTTAAGAAAAAATTTGGGAGGAGGAGCAGGAGGGACCAGCAGAGCTCTCTAGGAAGCCATGAAGGATGGACCTAGCAAAAAGTACAGTTTTGTACCTACCATAAATGTAGATGTTCGAGTGTATACCCTGCTGCAGTCATCACACTTGGGTTATCCTGTCGTCAGGCGGTCCCGCAGTTGGCCTGAATTCCAAAGTCTTGGTCCGGCGTTGGTTGCTGTCGCTTCTTCCCTGACGTCAGTGCGTCAGGGGTATACAAGAGGCATCCGACGCCATTTTCTTCAGTTTTTCTTGCCCCAGATGTCAGGTGCCCCCCCCAAAAGGTGGTCAGTGGATAGTACCAATAATAAAAGTTTAGCACAAACAAAACATCCCTCCAGCTATAAGCAAATACACCACAAAGGTTGTATCAGATTTTAAGGTATTGAAAGGTTTCAGTTAGGTCAGAGGGGATGGAGGGAGGGTAACCTGGACTGCAGCAGGGTATACACTCGAACATCTACATTTATGGTAGGTACAAAAAGTACAGTTTTGTACCTACCATAAATGTAGATGTTCGAGTGCTAATACAGCTGCAGTAATCACAGATGGGTTTTCTGCCGTCAGGCGGGTCCTCGGTCGGCCGAATTCCAAAGTCTAGGTCCGGCGTCGGTTGTTGTCGCTTTCTTTCCTGACGTCAGTGCGACAGGGGTATACAAGACACAGCCGACGCCATTTTCTTCAGTCTTTCTTGCCCCAGATGTCAGGTGCCCCCAGAAGGAAGGCAATACATAAATTATATATATATATACATGCAATGCAATATAATCAAAAATCAGTAGTTGCAAGCAAATATACCATAGAAGGATAACCCAATCAGGTTGTATGAGGAGGGATTAGCCCCTAGGACTTTACCAAGAGGGGAAGGAGGGAGGGAAACCTGTACTGCAGCTGTATTAGCACTCAAACATCTACATTTATGGTAGGTACAAAACTGTACTATGTTCATCGTGCATACAGCTGCAGTAATCACAGATGGGTAGAATCCCAAAGCTACGCACAGGGTGGTAGGCACTAGGTGAAACTGGGATGAGCCAGAATGCCCTGCAACACAGCAGTGGCAAAGCCTGCTCTAGTTTTGGAGTATAAAGGCAGGTTGTAGTGTTTTGTGAAGGTATGCACAGAACTCCAAGTGGCTGCCTCCAAAATATCTTTGGTAGGAACTCCTCTAAGGAAGGCTGTAGAGGTAGCTGTGGCCCTGGTGGAGTGGGATCTGATGCCTGTAGGGACAGATTTTCCATGATAGGAGTAACAAAACCGTATGCAGTGGCCTATCCATTTTGAAATTGTCTGTTTGGTAAATGGCTTCCCTTGAGCTCCTACAGCATAGGACACAGTTCTGATTTACTGAAAGGCTTTGTTCTGTCCAAATAATAACGTAGCTGTCTATGGATGTCTAAGGAGTGTAGCAGCCTTTCCCCTTTGTTTTGAGGATTGGGGTAAAAGGTAGGTAAGTGTATGGCTTGATTTAAAGCTACCCTGGATACCACTTTAGGCATAAATGACGGGTTGGTTCGAAGGGAAACCCTGTCCTGATGGAAGATGAGAAAGGGCTGCACAGCCATGAGGGCTTGAAGTTCCAAAACCCTACGAGCTGAGGTAATGGCCAGAAGGAAAGCTGTTTTCCAGGACAAATATTGCAAATCTGTTGAGGCAGCTGGTTCAAAGGGAGGCAATGTTAACTTTTCTAGAATGTAATTAAGATCCCAGGCTGGTATTGGTTGTTTCCTTGGTGGTCTTATATTCTTAGCCCCTCTGAGGAACTGTCTTAAGAGTGGGTGAGAGAATAAGGGTGGATCAGTGTTGAATTCTGCAGAAATGGCTGAGGCATGAATTTTTATGGAGGAAAATGAAAGTCCACTGTTCAGCAGCCCAGCTAGATACTGTAATATCTGAGGCAAATTCAGTTTTCTAGGATCCTGACCTTTTTTCTCATTCCAAGAGCAAAACCGTTTCCATTTTACGGAGTAAGCCTTTCTAGTAGATGGCCTTCTGGCTTCCAAAATGACATCCTGCACCTCTTTGGGGAGCAGGGTCTGTTGTGGTGTTAAGGAATTTTCCATGCAGCGAGACTGAGTGTTTTCAGCTGACTGTGAAGAGTTTTGTAGCTGTGTTGAGTCAGTAGAAGAGGCATTAGAGGCAGGGACCAGGGAGGAGTATACGTTAGGCTCCTCAGGAGTGGGTACCAGTGTTTTCTTGGCCAGTCTGGAGCAATCAGTATCATCTTCGGTCTGTCTGTTCTTGCTTTCAAGAGCACCTTGGGCAGAAGAGGCAAAGGTGGGAAAGCGTAAACTGTCCATGCTGCCCAACTGAATGAAAGGGCGTCCACTCTCCAGGCCTTTGGATGAATGGTCCTTGAACAGAACTTTTCCAATTGATGATTCCTGTGGGAGGCGAAGAGATCTATGTCTGGCCTTCCCCACGCTTGGATTATCTTTGTAAACACTTGAGGATGCAACTTCCATTCGTGTGGGTCTGTCATATTTCTGCTTAGATTGTCTGCCAGCGTGTTTTCCAAACCTGGCAAGTACTGTGCTTGAAGTTCGATTTGCCATTCCAGAGCCAAGTTCCAAAGTGTCATGGCTAGTCTGCACAGGGGGTATGAATGCGTTCCTCCTTGTTTGTTTATGTACCACATTACTGTGGTGTTGTCTGTTCTTATCAATAATTGTCCTGGATGCAGGAGGTCCTTGAAAGCTGTAATTGCATTTATCACTGCTGGCATTTCTTTTTGATTGATGTGAAGGTGCTTTTCCTCTTGGGACCATTTGCCCTGAATGCACCTGTCTGTCATGTGCGCCCCCCCAGGCGTAATCTGAGGCGTCTGTTGTGATGACTTGATTTGCTTCAGGCTTGCAGAATGGGAGACCTGTGTTTGTTTGACATGCTTGGGCCCACCATAGAAATTCCTTTTGCAAACAAGGAATTATTGGTATTATTGTTTCCAAACTGTGGCTGTGTTGAGACCATAGGTTTTTTAGGTACCATTGAAGTTTCCTCATATGCAACTTTGCACATGGGATTAAAAGAATGCAAGATGCCATGAAGCCCAGAGCCTGCAGGATTTTCCTTGCAGTGAGCCTGGTACAATTTGCTAGTATTTTGAAGTACTGAGTTAGTTGCCCCTGTTTTTCTGGCGTAAGATAGGCCATCTGGGTGTTTGTGTCCAAGTTGGCACCCAGGAAAGTTATTTTCTGAGATGGTGTTAGCCTGGATTTCTCTTTGTTGACTGTGTATCCCAGAGAATTCAGTAACCGTGTCACATAAGCCAGATGTTCCAGAAGTATGTGCTTGCTGTCCGCTTGGATCAGGCAGTCGTCCAAATAAGGGTAAATTTGTATCCCTTGAAGTCTGCAGTAGGCAATTACTGATGCCAGGCATTTCGTGAATACTTTGGGCACAGTAGATAAGCCAAAGGGCAATGCAGAGAATTGATAGTGGATTGAACCTGCAAGAAATCTGAGGTATCTTCTGCAGCTTTGTCTGATTGGGACATGCAGGTATGCCTCCTTGAGGTCCAATGTTACCAGCCAAAACTCCTTGCCCAGTATGGGAAGAAGCTGCTGTAATGTGAGCATCTTGAATTTTGGTACGAGTAGAAAAGTGTTTAGGATGGATAAGTCCAAAATGGGTCTCCAGTCGGTTCCTTTCCTTGGTACCAGAAATAGTCTGGAATAAAAACCTTGACCTTGTTCGTGAGTAGGTACCTCTTGAATAGCTTTCATGTCTATGAGCTTTGAAATTTGTAGTTGTGCCTCTGCCCTTTGATTGTGTGGCAGGTTTGGCATGCCTCTCATTTTTGGAAGAGTGTGAAAATGGAATCTGTAGCCTCTGTTTATAATGTCCAGGATCCATTTGTCTGTTGTGATAATATGCCAATTTCTTGTAAATAATGCCAGCTTTCCTCCCAAGGGTGCTGCCAGCTGAGACTTGCTTGGCATGAAAAGGAGGAAGTCACTGGGTTTGTTTCCTGTATTGTTGTGCATTGTCTTCGCCACCTCTTGGTGCTGGAGTTTGCCATTGCCTGCCTCTATATGATCCCTGAGATTGTCCTCTGCCCCTTGTGCGCCTGTATCTACCTCTTTGGGGCTTGTCCGTGGCTGGAAAGGACCAGTTTTTAGAAGGCCAATTTCTGCTAAAACGTGGTGGTTGAACCTGTAGAAAAGCTTTGACAGTTTGCATAGATTTGGCTTTTTCTTCCATTTTCCGTAGTATCTCCTCAGCATTAGTACCAAATAGCACATCCTTTTGTAAAGGAGCATCTAGTAGTTTAGCTTTAACATGATCAGGCAAGATTTGTTCCCTAAGCCAGGCATGTCTACGAATGACTGATCCTGTAACAGCAGCTCTACTTGAGGCCTCTAGGGCATCATAGCCACATTGTAAGGTGTGTTTACCCACTTGTTCTGCACTATGCATCATATCCTGCAACTCCTTCAAATCTGGTTGTTCAGGTTGAGACATTTTATTTCTTAATTGTGATAACATAAACTGCTGATATTCAAGCATATGGAACTGACAATTTAAGGCCCTCATGGCTAGGGTGGCCAAGGTATATACCTTTTTTCCCCACCTTTCTAAGGATCTAGACTCTCTTTCGGAAGGTAGTGGATTCTTAGCAGTAGAGACCTTCATTCCCTTGGGGCCTTGAAAAATGGTTTCAGGGTCAGCATTATGGCTTTTGTAAAGAAATTGGTGAGAGTTAGGAACTCTGTAGTACCTATCAGGCTTGACTGGGGCAGGAGGCAGGGAATCCGGATTAAGGCAAGCCTCCGAATAAACATCATCAAGTATGTCCAAGACATGAGGTATCGCCAGAGGTCTGTGTTGAGGTATCAAAAGAAATTCCCTAAGTCTTTTCTTGGAATCAGAAAAGTCTTGGCCTTCCCAATGGAAGTGTTCCCTCAAGGTGTGCAAGGTTTCCCCAAAAGAAAAATCCTCTGGAGGAGATACAGAAGGAATGGACTGCTCTGCATCAGAATCTTCAAAAGGGGAGTACGAGTGTTCCTCTACATCAGAATGTTCTGAAAAAATGGAGCCCTGATCAGAAGAGGGAGAATCTTCCTCCACTCTGGGTCTCTTGTCTGGAGGGGGTTGGGAACCCCTGATAAGAGTAATTAAATCCTCAGCCATTTTTAGCATCTGCTGTTTAGGCATGGGGCCTGGAGATGGGCCCTGTGCAACAGGCCTCTTTAGGCCCAAAGAGACAAGCCATCAAAGGGAACATTAACAAAGGAAGACTTGAAGAGATCCGCAAAATCACAAAGGCACATACAGGCCTTCTCCAGCTAGAGATACCTTAACCCACTGCCCTACTCACTTCATCTGTTGCATATGAAATGAGTCTCATGGACAAGTTAAAGACAGAATTGAGGGTGGCGAGCTGCACGTTGACTTCATCTGCCAAAGTGTCAGCTACAGCTCCTTGGAGGGGAGTCTGAAAGTTCCTTTAACAAGTGTCTCTGTAGTCTAGTGAAATGAGAAAGGTAGTTCAGTGACCATAAGGTAAAGGCCGCTGACAAAAAGACGTGCTTCCCATACCTATCCATGGTCCTGCAATCCTTATTAGGAGGATGGACAGAGGAACTGGTCTCGGATAGATCCTTTTTTGTAGCAGCCACCATGGCATCAACTGCTACAACTTTGGTTAGAACAGTCTTATCCTTTGGAGCTGTGATATATTTGTTTGGCCTCCTAGGAGTGGGTTCTCTTGAATCTGGGGTCTCCCAAGCTTTCTGAGAGATTAACTCAATAAGCTCATCAGAAGGAGGTGTCACCCAAAAGGTTGAAGGGTGAGATCCAAAGGCCTTCAGGTATACTGACTTCTCGGCCAAAGGGGAGGTGGACTGCCAGTCACTTCTCTGTTTTAAAATTTCCAGGATGTCTCCAAAGGCAACGTCCTCAGGAGGTGACCATGGGGACCCTTCTGCTTCATCGAGGTCAGTATTGGATGTAATGGACTCTTCTGGGGAGTCAAGATGCTTCTTGCATGTCCTCTTCCAAGGGACTTCCTCTGTGGGGTATTCTGGGGAAGTTTCAGAAGAGGGGGGAGTCCCTTGAGGGACATCCTGAGACCTGGAATCCCTGCGGTCCTGTGGATGGGTGTGAAGAAACAAAGACACCTGCATGATGTGGGAGGAAGATCGAAAGAAGATTGTGTCTTGGACTGGGGAATAGTCATCGCCCTCCTCATGACTTCAAAGGCAGTCCACCCCTGCTCCGAAGAACTCCCCGAACCAGACAAATAGGTTGTCGGAACCAATGGAATCTCTGGAGCAGGAGACAAAAGCTCTGAAGCCAAGGTAAGAACTGAACTCATCCACACTGAGGCCCCGAGAGGCAGGGTCGGATTCGAGGAGATCCGACCCAGCTCAGAGGACTCAAAGTGCGTCAGCTCACAGAGGTTTCCTGCTCCAACTGGATGGTAAATGTTCGGGGCAGACATCTTATCCAAGGAGCCAAAGAGTCCTCTACTGATATCGACACAGACTGGATGTCAGAATATTCCTGCTCCAAAGCTGAGGGACGGATCAGAGGAGGAGCAGGTGCCAAAGGGGAAGATTGTATCTGATCCGACTCCTTTGGGCTCGGATCCAATAAAAGCTTGGCCAAAGCAGGTATCTTCAATAGTCTCTGCACAACCCTATCCACATCTTCGTCGGAGAGACTCCTGGTTGACCAAGTAGAAAGGGTCAGAGATCTGGATCTTGTGAGGAATGGAGAAGGGAACTGAGAAGTGATCGGCTCCAAGAAAACAGACCAGCTCCAATATCGGAACTTAGAGGACTTTGTAGCCGAAGTGTCTGAAGCTGACTTCGGAGTGGAAAGTTCTTTTTGCTCCAATATAGTCTTGATCCAGGAGATGCTGAATGCTCAGATGGTTCTTCTGGAGCAGACAGCTTTGGCTGTTTCTGTTTTGGCTTCGAAAATTTCAGAGGATTTTGGAGCTGAAGGAGGACGTTTTTCAGGATTTTCAGATTTCTCCGATTTTGAAGAAGGAGAAATAGTCTCAGAAAGAGGGGTTTTCAGTAATCTCTTTAGGTTCAATTTGTTCTTTGGCTCCATGAGCACTCTGATTGAAGGCATGGAAAACTGAGCAGGATTCCTGTAGATAAAGAGGCCCCAAGCAGTACACACACAAGGTGTGCAAGTCACCAAGAGGCATCTTTTTACCATATTGTTCACATTTCTTAAATCCAAGAGGCTTCCCTTCTTTTTGAGACATCTTAAGTAGTGCACATTAGTAAAAAATCAAAAAATAGACCCTTAAACTAATGTTTAGGAAGAAAGGGTCCGTCCTCCTATTTTTTTTTTTTCACTAAAGAGCAAAAAACTGTGTGTGTGTGTGTGGGAGAACGTCCTCTAACTTAGACGGATGCTAGTTAGATGCCCTCTAACTTAAACGGAAGCTAACCAGGGACAGTCATGATAAACAAACTCACTCAGAAAGTTGGAGTAAAATTTAGTATAAATTTAAGTAAAAGGCAAAGGGGAAGAAAGGCAAAACACCTTCTAACTAAATCAGGTGTAAGTTAGACATCCTCTAAGTAAAGATAAGTTATGTACTTACCATAACATTCCATCTGAGTTGTTGCTTTTCATTTGGCTTTGACCTGAGGGACTCTGAACTGGCATGGATCCGACTCGGCCGCATACTCTGGCATCAGATCCAAACTCCAAGCTCCTCCCCTACCCATAATGCCCATCTCCTTCCTCCTTTCAGAACGAGTTTGTTGCAGAACAGTAGCATCCCAACCTAGACAATATACCTATAAACCTAGCACCACCCACAAACAACTTATCAGAAGACTATTAGCCAAGATAGAGGGGCTATGATTCTTCCATCTGGTCCACTACACAGCCCACACAAGGCAGGGGGAAGGAGGGAGGGACAGTTGAAGACAAATGAAAAGCAACAACTCAGATGGAATGCTATGGTAAGTACATAACTTCTTTATCTGAAGTTGCTGTTTTCATTTGATCGTCAACCTGAGGGACAGTGTCCTCAGTTACCAATAACCCTGTGAAGTCCTCATGGAAAGATATTCTGGAACATGGCTGAGCCAAAGGATGCCCTGCCCCTGGAAAGAAGGTCCAATTTATAATGGGAGATAAAAGTGTGCGATGACGTCCAGGTAGCTGCAGAGCAGCTATCTTCTAAAGAAACCCTGGACCAAAAGGCCGTAGAAGTAGCCAGAGACCTGGTGGAATGCTCCCGGTCATGCCCTGATGGAGATAACCCTTTGGCTCGATAGGCCAATGAAATGCATTTAGAAATCCATCGAGCAATACTAACTTTAGAAACAAGCTTCCACAAAAAAGGTTTGGAAAAGGAAACAAAGTTGATCAGACTTGCGGAAGGAGTTTGTTCTATGCAAATAGAAATGCAGCTGCCTGTGAAAATCAAGCAAGTGCAATTTGTACTCTCCCTTATTCTGGAAATTTGGAAAGAAACAGGCAAATTGATAACCTGGTTAACATTAGACTCTGATGCCACCTTTGGTACAAAAGGTGGATTAGTTGGCAGGGACACCCTGTTTTTCTGGAATACAATATAAGGGGGCTTGACAGATAAAGCCTGAATCTCAGAAACTCTCTTGGCTGAGAAAATTACAACCAAAAAGGAAGACTTCCATAACAGAAACTGCAACTCAACTGTATCCGCTAGTTCGAAAGGAGGGGAAACCAAGGCCTGCAATACCAAGGTGAGATCCCAAGGGGGTGTTGGGTCCTTAACCGGAAGGAGGAAGGTACCTTTCAAAAAAGCCTTACAAAGTTTAGAGGAAGCTAAAAAGCCAAATTTTCGTAGTTAGAAATTGCTGCCAATTGTACCTTAACTGTAGAGAAGTTAGCGCCATGATTAAAAATATCCGCCAAAAACTCCAAAACAGCCAGTACTGGTACAGTGATAGGATCCAGGTCATGTTGAGAAGCCCAGATTGAGAAACACTTCCATTTACTCGAATAACCCTTCCTGGTAGAAGATTTGTGAGCTGCTATCAAGATCTTAACGGGAGAAGACAGCCCGGGAGTCCTAACTATCATGGGAACTGCAGCAGCCAAGCAGTGAGCTTCAGGCTGACTAGGTCTAGGTGAGGAATTCCTTAGGGATGTGTAATCAGATCCGGAACCAGATCTAGCGTCCAAGGTGGACACATTTCATGAGGCCAAAGAACGGGGAACCAAAATTGTCAAGGCTAGAAATGGGCAATGAGGATCACTGAGCTCCCCAACCATCGAGCTTTCTGAATGAACTTGGAAATTAGAGGGAGCGAAGGATAAGCATACAGTAGACCAGAGGACTAAGCATGAGCTACAGCGTCTCTGGGTGACTCCCCCGGGGGTGGGGGGAGGTGGGGGGGTTCAGAGCTAAATATTCACTGCACTTCATGTTGGAAGGAGAGGCAAAGAGATTACAGCAAGGCTGACCCCACTATAGAAAGACCTGTTCTGCTACTGAAGGATTCAGAGACCACTTGAAAAGCATCAGAATACACCTGCGCCTGTCCTCCAATATGTTTGAGGTCCCCAGAATGTGCACTGCCACCAGAAAATGGTCAGTGGAGATCACCCACTCCCACAATCTCATGGCTTCCTGACAAGGGGGATAAGATCTAGTTCTCCCCGGTTTGTTGATATACCAGACTACTGACATACTGTCCATCTGTATGGCAATAGTCCCCAGACAAAGAAAGGTATTGAGACCTTGCAATACCAGAAGCACCACCTTCATCTCCAGGACACTGGATCTGCAGATTGGTCTCCAAAGAGGATCACGTGCATTGGACCATCCTTCCCACTCAATGCTTCCCACCCCATCAGAATAGGGAGGCGTGTGTGGCCACAGTGGTCACGGGGAAGGAGAGAACAAATGGCCAACCCTGAAGAAGGTCCATGGATTGGAGCCACCAAAGAAGGGAGTCCTTGCAAACACGGGAAAATCAAACAGGATATGACAAGGGAAGGTCTAACAAAGACCACTGAATGGCTAAGGTCCATTGAAGAACTCTCATATGAAGACGTGCTGTTGAGATGAGAGTGATTGTGGCCACCATGTACCCCAACGCCAGAAGAACTAAGCCTACCAAGGAAGGTTGGCTTGGAAAATGTAATTCACATGATGACAGAGAGATAACAGTCTGTCCAGAGGTAGAAAAGTACAGCTGTGTACACTTACCATAAATGTAGATGTTCAAGTGTATTCACTGTTGCAGTCATTAGATTTGGGTTATCCACTTGCAGGTAGCCCTCAGTCGGCCTGATTAACAAAGTCTTCGGTCCTGCGTCGGTTGCTGTCCCTTCTTCCATGATGTCAGGTCATCAGGGGTATAAAACATGCAGCCGACGCCATTACATTAGTTTTTCTTGCCCCAGATGTCAGGTGTCCCCCTTATGGTAAGCAATTAAATATAAAAATACAATGATATACCTCCAACAAAAAAGCAAATACACCAAAAAGGCTTTTAAGCATAGTAAAGGACAGTAGAGGTATAGCCAAAAAGAAGTTAGGGGGCTGGAAGGAGGGTAACCAGGACTGCAACAGTGAATACACTTGAACATCTACATTTATGGAAGTGTATACAACTGTACTATGTTCTTCATGTTTCACTGTTGCAGTCATTACATTTGGGTAGATTCCTAAAGCTATGGTTGGGAGTAGGAATTTAGATAGCATTAGGACCAGCTATAAGGCCCTGCAAGACTGCAGTGGCAAAGCCAGCTCTGGATTTAGAGAAAATTGGCAAATGATAATGCTTGGGGAAAGTATGTACAGAACTCCAGGTAGCAGCTTCTGGGATGTCCCTGGTAGGGACTCCTCTGAAAAAGGCTGTAGAGATAGATGCAATCCTGGTGGAGTGAGGTCTGATCCCCTGGGGGATAGGTTTTCCATGGTGCTTAGATGCAGAAATGAATGCAATGGCCTATCCATTTAGAAATGGTTTGCTTTGAAATAGCCTTCCCTCTGCCTCTGCAGGAAATGCCACCAGCAGTTGTTCAGATTTCCTTTGAGATTTAGTCCTATCCAAGTAGAATCTACGTTGTCTGTGCACACCAAAGGAATGCAGTATCCGTTCCACTTTGTTCTGTGGATTGGGAAAGAAGGATGGCAAATGAATGGACTGATTAAGAGCCACACTGGATACCACCTTGGGCATGAAGGATGGATTGGTTCTGAGGGACACCCTGTCCACATGAAAGATGATGAAAGGCTCCAAGGCCATAAGGATCTGTAATTCAGATACCTTTTTAGCTGAAGTGATTGCTAAAAGGAAAGCTGTTTTCCAAGAAAGAAATTTTAAGTCTGCAGCAGCTGGCTCGAAAGGAGGTAGAGTGACTTTCCTCAAAACAAAGTTAAGGTTCCAGGCTGGGGTTGGAGCTCTCCTGGGTGGTCTCAAATTTTTGGCCCCTCTGAGGAACTGCTTGAGCAGTGGATGAGAGAGGAGGGGAGGTTCTGTGTTATAATGAGCTGAAATGGCTGAGGCGTGGATTTTAATGGAGGAAAAAGACAGGCACTTGTGAAGCATCTCAGTTAAGTATTGTAAAATCTGAAATAAATTGGGTGCTGCTGTGCTCATCCCTTGAGACTGGTTCCAGGCACAGAATCTTTTCCATTTTTCAGCATAAAATTTTCTAGTACTAGGCCTCCTTGCCTCTAAAATGATATCCATCACAAGTTTACTGAGGGATGGTAAAGGAGAGATTATGTAATTAGCGAGGCTGCAAGTTTAAGTGTTAGAAGCTGAGGGTGCAGAATCTGGTTCTCCTGCTGAGACAACAGGGAAGGAGTCTGAGGCAGATGCCATGGGGATAACCGTGACACACTTCTCAGGAGGGGGTACCAGTGCTGGTGCGGCCAGTCTAAAGCAATCAAAATCATCCTTGGTTTGTCCTATTTGATTTTTAGCAGTACTTTGGAGAGCAGAGGCAGAGGGGGAAAGGCATAGACTGATAGGTTTTTCCAGCTGAAGGACAGAGCATCCACTTTCTAGGCTTGTTTCTGGGGAGTCCTTGTGCGAAATTTGTCCGATTGGTAGTTTTGGGGAGAGGCAAACAGGTCTATATCTGGGCTCCCCCATTTGCTTGTCAACATGTTGAAAATCCTTGGTTCCAGTTTCCACTCATGTGGGTCCATGAGGTTTCTGCTTAGTCCGTCTGCCAGTGTATTTAATTTTCCTGGCAGGAATTGAGCTTGTAGGTGCACTTGGTAGCTCAAGGCTGTGTTCCACAATGCCATTGCTAGTCTGCAGAGGAGGTAAGAATATGTACCTCCCCACTTGTTTATGTACCATATAACAGTGGTGTTGTCCGTCTTTACCATTAGTTGTCCTGGAAGAATGTGGTCCTTGAAGGTTGTCAGAGCATTCTGCACATCTAACATTTCTTTTTAATTGATATGCAAGTGCATTTGACTTGGGTTCCTTTAGCCATGAATGCACTTCCTTGCCAGGTGAGCGCCCCATGCATAGTCTGATGCATCTGTTAGGGTTTGAGTGGCAGGGGATGGTGTGAAAGGTAGTCCCTTGTTTTGGTGGCAGGCCTCTGCCCACCAAAGGCACTCTAGGTGTAGGCAAGGTATGATAGGAATCATTGCTTCTAGATCCTGAGAATGTTGACACCATAGGCTTTTTAGATACCACTGTAGTTTCCTCATATGCAGTCTTGCATATAGAATTAGAAGAATGCAGGAGGCCATGAACCCCAAGGCTTGCAGTATTTCTCTTGCAGATAGCAGGGTTTTTGTGGCCACTTGTTTGAAGTAGGTTGTCAAATGAATTTGTTTCTCTGGTGTGAGGTAAGCCATCTGGGAAGTTGTATTCAAGCTTGCTCCCAGGAATATAATTTGTTGACAGGATACCAGGTGTGATTTCTTTTCGTTTATGGTGTACCCCAGACAAGTTAGAACCTTTTGTACAAAGGCTAGATGATTCAAAAGTATGTCCTGGCTTTCTGCCTGAATTAGACAATCAATCGTCCAGGTATGGGTATATTTGAATATTTCTTTGTCTGCAAAATGCAATAACTGGAGCTAGGCACTTTGCGAATACCCTGGGTGCACTAGATGAGCCAAAGGGCAGTGCAGAGAACTGATAGTGTGTGTAGCCTGCTTTGAAGCGTAGGTATTTTCTGCAAGATTCCCCGTTTGGGATGTGCAGGTATGCTTCTTTTAAATCTAGTGTTGCTAACCAGGCATCTTTGCCTAGCATAGGAAGTAATTGGTGAAGAGTCAGCATCTTGAATTTTGGAATCTCCAGAAAGGTGTTTAGAGTAGACAGATCCAGGATAGGACACCATGAATTGTCTTTTCTGGGTATCAGGAAAAGTCTTGAGTAAAAACCTTGTTCCTTTTCCTCTTCTGGTACCAGTTGAACAGCCCCCATGCTGAAGACAGAAAGTACTTGTCTTTGGGCCTCTGCCCACTGATTTGGGGGTAGGTCTGGCCACCCGTTTGGTGTTGGCAACGTGTGGAAGTGAAATCTGTATCCCTGGGACACTATATTTAAAACCCATTTGTCCTGGGTAATGAGTTCCCAATACTTTGCATGAAGAGCAATCTTTCCCCCCAATGGGGCAGTCAGTTGATAAGTGCTTGGAAATTTTAAAAGGAAGTCATTGAGACAGTTTACCATAGGGGCAGAGTCTTATTATTCCCGGATTTGGAAGTGGAGGCCCCCCACTGCTTAGTTCTGTGTGTCCCCTGGGACTGAAACCTGGGGTTTTTGCTGTGTCTGGGTTTGGCTTGAGAAGACCTGGAAGGGACTGGAAAGGACCAATACTTAGAGGGCAAGTGCCTACTAAATCTAGGAGGCTGAACTTGTAAGAAATCTTTAACAGTTTGCATAGATTTAGTTTTATCTTCCATCTTTTTAAGAACTTCCTCAGCCTTGTTGCCAAACAGGCGGTCCTGATTTAAGGGAGCATCCAACAATTTAGCTTTAACATGATCAGGCAAAGATTGCTCCTTAAGCCAAGCATGCCTTCTGAGCACAGACCCAGTAACAGCAGCCCTGCAAGAGGCCTCTAATGAATCAAAACCATATTGCAAAGTATGTTTTCCAACTTGTTCATCAGAATGCATTAAATCCTGTAATTCTTTATTTGCCACACAGTCAGGAATCAACATCATTTTCTGTTTAAGCAGTCCAATAACATGTTGCTGATACTTTAACATATGAAACTGGCAGTTTACAGCCCTAATCACCAAGGTTGCAGAAGTGTAAACCTTCTTACCCCATCTATCCAGCGCCCTAGAATCTCTATCAGAAGGGGTAGGATTTTTAGCAGTAGAAGCCTTAATGCCCTTGGGCCCCTGTGAAATAGTCTCTCTATCTGCAATAGGATTTTTAAAAAGGAAGTTGTGTGACTCAGGGACCCTGTAGTATCTGTCAGGTTTTCTGGGAGCAGGAGGCAAGGAATCAGGGGCCAAACTAGATTCTGAAACAGCATCATCAACAATGTCTAGTACAGGAGGAATAGCTAAAGGCCTATGCTAAGGTAGGAGAAGGAAATCTCTAAGCCTCTTTTTTGAATCAGAATATCCTGGCTTTCCCAGTGAAAATGCACCCTTAGAGTATGTAAGGTTTCCTCAAAAGAAAAATCCTCAGGAGGGGAAGCAGCGGGAAAGGAGTCCTCTGCATCAGAATCTTCATAAGTAGATAAGGGCAAATCCAGATCATCCAAAGAATCAGAAAAAACAGAATCCGGGCCAGAAGATTCATAATCAACTTCAGTCCCTGGCCTCTTAGAAGGGGGGGGGGGGTTGGCTACCCCTGATTAGAGTTATTAGATCTTCAGCCATTCTTATCATTTGTTTTTTAGGCATAGAAGCCTGGGCATCGGTTTTTTAGGCATGGGTCGAGATTTAGGCCTAAGTAAAGAAGGAGGCGTCCGTTTAATATGCAAGTCCGTAGGCCTGAATACACCCTAAGAAGCTGGTGCCTGCACAGTGGCTCCGGACCCATCCAAGGTAGAGACATTCGCGGGTTCCATAGTTGAAGCATCTCGCGGTATACCAGACTCCGAATGGGTCTCAGTAGAGGCCTGCGAATCAGAAGTAGCAGGTATCAGGGGCTGCGAATGCGCCTCACTGAGTACCAGTGAACTGATGACTGGCTTATGAGAAGTGTCGTCAGCAGTTTTGGACCTCGGTGGCCTGTCTCTGTCTTTATCTTTGCGTTTGTTTAGAATCCCGGTAGTCGGATGGCTAACCGACTGGATAATTAAACTGAGAACCAAAATATTTAGAGGCAAAAATATACAGACGACGGCTAGTGCGCTGATTAAATAAGGCACAAAACAGACAGCAAGGTATGTCGTGGTCAGGGCCTAGGCAAGGAATACAGTACGAATGAAAATCTTTATGAGGTATTTGCTTTCCACAAGTAATGCAATTATTAACTTTTACTGACATCAGTAAGGAGCAAGAAAAAGTTTCCCCAACGGGGTACTTAGCTTTAGTTGAAGACTTCGGTTCTGAAACTCGAAAATGAAAATTTCAGGAGTTGGCCGACTGGCACTTGTGAACTGCTTCTGCTTTGGGCACCGCACAGCAAGAAAGACTGATGTAATGGTGTCGGCTGCATCTTTTATACCTCTGACGTCATGGAAGAAGGAACAGCAACCGACAAAGGAACCAGGACTTTGTTAATCAGGCCGACTGAGAGCTACCTGCAAGCAGATGACCCAAATATAATGATTGCAATAGTGAAACACGAAGAACATCACCCTGCCCTGGGTAGTGTCCAGCCGAGCACCTATAAAAATCCAGTACCTGCATTGGTGCCAGCTGAGACTTGTTGAGGTTTACGGTAATACCAAAGTCCTGAACAGTCTTAAGATGATGATCCCTGGCTTGAATCAATTGATGCCTGGAAGGAGTGGAAAGCAGCCAACTGTCCAGGTAGGGGAGGACCTGAAACCCCTGCAGCCACAAGCGAGCCACCACTACAGTCATCACTTTAGTGAACACCCGGGGGGGGGGTGAGCCCAAAGGGGAGCGCTCTGAACTGAAAATATTGGCTCCCAGCCAGAAGCAGAGGAACCTCTGAGAGCAACTGTTCATTTTGATATGGTAGCACACCTCCTGGAGATCCACCGAGCACATCCAGTTGTTTTATCTGCAGGAAGGGGAGAATGGATTGAAGGGTGACCATCCGGAACTTCATCTTTGTCACTAACAGATTCAGGGTTGAAAGATCCAGAATGGGTCTTAAGTCCCCCATTTTCTTTGGCACTAAAAAGAACATGGAATAAATGCCTGATCTGGACTGGTCTCGGGGGACGGGCTGGATGACTCATTTTGCAAACAGCCTGGTAACTTCTGCGGCTGCCTCCTCCTGCTGACTAGGTGGCATGTCTGTTGGGAAGGGGGAATGGAGGAAGGGAATCGAGTAACCTCTGGATATGATCTGCAGAACCCAAAGATAGTTTCTAAGGGACTCCTAGGCCATTGTGTGCATGGTTAGTCTTCCCCCAACTGCCTCCAGAGAAGAGCAGCTGGGCAATCCCTCAGGGTTGCTGAAAGGGTCTGTCTGGGAAGGAATCCCAAGACACTTGATTCTTCGGACCCCCTCTGCCACAAAGATGGCATCTATCATATCCCCCTCTGCCTCTAGGGGAGGTTGAAT